>NW_028293353.1:0-40016 GCF_964106645.2 Podarcis pityusensis
AATCCCTAAGCCCCGGGGTCACAATTTCAGCAAATATCTGACTTTCGGCAATTCACTCAAAAATGGTGCCAAACGGTTGCAAATGCTCCTCTGAAATGTTTGGTTGTTGAAACAGAAAGCTTTTTATCACAGGACAAGAAATCAGCCCTCGACAACTTAACCGGCAGAAAATGATTTTTTTGAAAAAATCTCTAAGCCCCAGGGCCACAATTTAAGCAAATATCTGACTTTCGGCAATTCACTCAAAAATGGTGCCAAACGGTTGCAAATGCTCCTCTGAAAGGTTTGGCGCTCAAAACAGAAGGCTTTTTATCACAGGACAAGAAATCAGCCCTCTAAAACTTAACTGGTAGAAAAAGATTTTTTTGAAAAAATCCCTAAGCCCCGGGGTCACAATTTCAGCAAAAAATCTGCTTTTCAGCAATTCACTCAAAAATGGTGCCAAACGGTTGCAAATGCTCCTCTGAAAGGTTTGGCGCTCGAAACAGAAGGCTTTTTATCACAGGACAAGAAATCAGCCCTCAACAACTTAACCGGCAGAAAAAGATTTTTTTGAAAAAATCCCTAAGTCCCGGGGTCACAATTTCAGCAAAAATCTTACTTTTGGCAATTCACTCAAAAATGGTGCCAAACGGTTGCAAATGCTCGCCTGAAAGGTTTGGCGGTCGAAACAGTTGGCTTTTTATCACAGGACAAGAAATCAGCCCTCGACAACTTAACCGGCAGAAAAAGATTTTTTTGAAAAAATCCCTAAGCCCCGGGGTCACAATTTCAGTAAATATCTGACTTTTGGCAATTACTCAAAAACGGTGCCAACCGGTTGCAAATGCTCCTCTGAAAGGTTTGGCGGTCGAAACAGAAGGCTTTTTATCACAGGACAAGAAATCAGCCCTCAACAACTTAACCGGCAGAAAAATATTTTTTTGAAAAAATCCCTAAGCCCCGGGGTCACAATTTCAGCAAATATCTGACTTTTGGCAATTCACTCAAAAACGGTGCCAACCGGTTGCAAATGCTCCTCTGAAAGGTTTGGCGGTCGAAACAGAAGGCTTTTTATAACAGGACAAGAAATCAGCCCTCGACAACTTAACCGGCAGAAAAAGATTTTTTTGAATAAATCTCTAAGCCCCGGGGCCACAATTTCAGCAAATATCTGACTTTCGGCAATTCACTCAAAAATGGTGCCAAACGGTTGCAAATGCTCCTCTGAAAGGTTTGGCGGTCGAAACAGAAGGCTTTTTATTACAGGACAAGAAATCAGCCCTCTAAAACTTAACTGGTAGAAAAGGATTTTTTTGAAAAAATCCCTAAGCCCCGGGGTCACAATTTCAGCAAATATCTGACTTTTGGCAATTCACTCAAAAACGGTGCCAACCGGTTGCAAATGCTCCTCTGAAAGGTTTGGCGGTTGAAACAGAAGGCTTTTTATAACAGGACAAGAAATCAGCCCTCGACAACTTAACCGGCAGAAAAAGATTTTTTTGAATAAATCCCTAAGCCCCGGGGTCACAATTTCAGCAAATATCTGACTTTCGGCAATTCACTCAAAAATGGTGCCAAACGGTTGCAAATGCTCCTCTGAAATGTTTGGTTGTTGAAACAGAAAGCTTTTTATCACAGGACAAGAAATCAGCCCTCGACAACTTAACCGGCAGAAAATGATTTTTTTGAAAAAATCCCTAAGCCCCGGGGTCACAATTTCAGCAAATATCTGACTTTCGGCAATTCACTCAAAAATGGTGCCAAACGGTTGCAAATGCTCCTCTGAAATGTTTGGTTGTTGAAACAGAAAGCTTTTTATCACAGGACAAGAAATCAGCCCTCTAAAACTTAACTGGTAGAAAATGATTTTTTTGAAAAAATCTCTAAGCCCCGGGGCCACAATTTCAGCAAATATCTGACTTTCGGCAATTCACTCAAAAATGGTGCCAAACGGTTGCAAATGCTCCTCTGAAAGGTTTGGCGGTCGAAACAGAAGGCTTTTTATCACAGGACAAGAAATCAGCCCTCTAAAACTTAACTGGTAGAAAAAGATTTTTTTGAAAAAATCCCTAAGCCCCGGGGTCACAATTTCAGCAAAAAATCTGCTTTTCAGCATTTCACTCAAAAATGGTGCCAAACGGTTGCAAATGCTCCTCTGAAAGGTTTGGCGCTCGAAACAGAAGGCTTTTTATCACAGGACAAGAAATCAGCCCTCAACAACTTAACCGGCAGAAAAAGATTTTTTTGAAAAAATCCCTAAGTCCCGGGGTCACAATTTCAGCAAAAATCTTACTTTTGGCAATTCTCTCAAAAACGGTGCCAAACGGTTGCAAAAGCTCCTCTGAAAGGTTTGGCGGTCGAAACAGTTGGCTTTTTATCACAGGACAAGAAATCAGCCCTCAACAACTTAACCGGCAGAAAAAGATTTTTTTGAAAAAATCCCTAAGCCCCGGGGTCACAATTTCAGCAAATATCTGACTTTTGGCAATTCACTCAAAAACGGTGCCAACCGGTTGCAAATGCTCCTCTGAAAGGTTTGGCGGTCGAAACAGAAGGCTTTTTATAACAGGACAAGAAATCAGCCCTCGACAACTTAACCGGCAGAAAAAGATTTTTTTGAATAAATCTCTAAGCCCCGGGGTCACAATTTCAGCAAAAAATCTGCTTTTCAGCAATTCACTCAAAAATGGTGCCAAACGGTTGCAAATGCTCCTCTGAAAGGTTTAGCGCTCGAAACAGAAGGCTTTTTATCACAGGACAAGAAATCAGCCCTCAACAACTTAACCGGCAGAAAAAGATTTTTTTGAAAAAATCCCTAAGCCCAGGGGTCACCATTTCAGCAAATATCTGACTTTCGGCAATTCACTCAACAATGGTGCTAAACGGTTGCAAATGCTTCTCTGAAAGGTTTGGCGATCGAAACAGAAGGCTTTTTATCACAGGACAAGAAATCAGCCCTCGACAACTTAACCGTCAGAAAAAGATTTTTTTGAAAAAATCCCTAAGCCCCGGGGTCAGAATTTCAGCAAAAATCTGATTTTCGGCAATTCACTGAAAAATGGTGCCGAACGTTTGCAAATGCTCCTCTGAAAGGATCGGCGGTCGAAACAGAAGGCTTTTTATCACAGGACAAGAAATCAGCCCTCTAAAACTTAACTGGTAGAAAAAGATTTTTTTGAAAAAATCCCTAAGCCCCGGGGTCACAATTTCAGCAAATATCTGACTTTTGGCAATTCACTCAAAAACGGTGCCAACCGGTTGCAAATGCTCCTCTGAAAGGTTTGGCGGTCGAAACAGAAGGCTTTTTATAACAGGACAAGAAATCAGCCCTCGACAACTTAACCGGCAGAAAAAGATTTTTTTGAATAAATCCCTAAGCCCCGGGGTCACAATTTCAGCAAAAAATCTGCTTTTCAGCAATTCACTCAAAAATGGTGCCAAACGGTTGCAAATGCTCCTCTGAAAGGTTTGGCGCTCGAAACAGAAGGCTTTTTATCACAGGACAAGAAATCAGCCCTCAACAACTTAACCGGCAGAAAAAGATTTTTTTGAAAAAATCCCTAAGCCCCGGGGTCACAATTTCAGCAAATATCTGACTTTCGGCAATTCACTCAAAAATGGTGCCAAACGGTTGCAAATGCTCCTCTGAAATGTTTGGTTGTTGAAACAGAAAGCTTTTTATCACAGGACAAGAAATCAGCCCTCGACAACTTAACCGGCAGAAAATGATTTTTTTGAAAAAATCTCTAAGCCCCAGGGCCACAATTTAAGCAAATATCTGACTTTCGGCAATTCACTCAAAAATGGTGCCAAACGGTTGCAAATGCTCCTCTGAAAGGTTTGGCGCTCAAAACAGAAGGCTTTTTATCACAGGACAAGAAATCAGCCCTCTAAAACTTAACTGGTAGAAAAAGATTTTTTTGAAAAAATCCCTAAGTCCCGGGGTCACAATTTCAGCAAAAAATCTGCTTTTCAGCAATTCACTCAAAAATGGTGCCAAACGGTTGCAAATGCTCCTCTGAAAGGTTTGGCGCTCGAAACAGAAGGCTTTTTATCACAGGACAAGAAATCAGCCCTCAACAACTTAACCGGCAGAAAAAGATTTTTTTGAAAAAATCCCTAAGTCCCGGGGTCACAATTTCAGCAAAAATCTTACTTTTGGCAATTCACTCAAAAATGGTGCCAAACGGTTGCAAATGCTCGCCTGAAAGGTTTGGCGGTCGAAACAGTTGGCTTTTTATCACAGGACAAGAAATCAGCCCTCGACAACTTAACCGGCAGAAAAAGATTTTTTTGAAAAAATCCCTAAGCCCCGGGGTCACAATTTCAGTAAATATCTGACTTTTGGCAATTACTCAAAAACGGTGCCAACCGGTTGCAAATGCTCCTCTGAAAGGTTTGGCGGTCGAAACAGAAGGCTTTTTATCACAGGACAAGAAATCAGCCCTCAACAACTTAACCGGCAGAAAAATATTTTTTTGAAAAAATCCCTAAGCCCCGGGGTCACAATTTCAGCAAATATCTGACTTTTGGCAATTCACTCAAAAACGGTGCCAACCGGTTGCAAATGCTCCTCTGAAAGGTTTGGCGGTGGAAACAGAAGGCTTTTTATAACAGGACAAGAAATCAGCCCTCGACAACTTAACCGGCAGAAAAAGATTTTTTTGAATAAATCTCTAAGCCCCGGGGCCACAATTTCAGCAAATATCTGACTTTCGGCAATTCACTCAAAAATGGTGCCAAACGGTTGCAAATGCTCCTCTGAAAGGTTTGGCGGTCGAAACAGAAGGCTTTTTATTACAGGACAAGAAATCAGCCCTCTAAAACTTAACTGGTAGAAAAGGATTTTTTTGAAAAAATCCCTAAGCCCCGGGGTCACAATTTCAGCAAATATCTGACTTTTGGCAATTCACTCAAAAACGGTGCCAACCGGTTGCAAATGCTCCTCTGAAAGGTTTGGCGGTTGAAACAGAAGGCTTTTTATAACAGGACAAGAAATCAGCCCTCGACAACTTAACCGGCAGAAAAAGATTTTTTTGAATAAATCCCTAAGCCCCGGGGTCACAATTTCAGCAAAAAATCTGCTTTTCAGCAATTCACTCAAAAATGGTGCCAAACGGTTGCAAATGCTCCTCTGAAAGGTTTGGCGCTCGAAACAGAAGGCTTTTTATCACAGGACAAGAAATCAGCCCTCAACAACTTAACCGGCAGAAAAAGATTTTTTTGAAAAAATCTCTAAGCCCCGGGGTCCCAATTTCAGAAAAAATCTGATGTTCTACAATTCACTCAAAAATGGTGCCAAACGGTTTCAAATGCTCCTCTGAAAGGTTTGGCGGTCGAAACAGAAGGCTTTTTATCACAGGACAAGAAATCAGCCCTCAACAACTTAACCGGCAGAAAAAGATTTTTTTGAAAAAATCCCTAAGCCCCGGGGTCACAATTTCAGCAAATATCTGACTTTCGGCAATTCACTCAAAAATGGTGCCAAACGGTTGCAAATGCTCCTCTGAAATGTTTGGTTGTTGAAACAGAAAGCTTTTTATCACAGGACAAGAAATCAGCCCTCGACAACTTAACCGGCAGAAAATGATTTTTTTGAAAAAATCTCTAAGCCCCGGGGCCACAATTTAAGCAAATATCTGACTTTCGGCAATTCACTCAAAAATGGTGCCAAACGGTTGCAAATGCTCCTCTGAAAGGTTTGGCGGTCGAAAGAGAAGGCTTTTTATCACAGGACAAGAAATCAGCCCTCAACAACTTAACCGGCAGAAAAAGATTTTTTTGAAAAAATCCCTAAGCCCCGGGGTCACAATTTCAGCAAATATCTGACTTTCGGCAATTCACTCAAAAATGGTGCCAAACGGTTGCAAATGCTCCTCTGAAATGTTTGGTTGTTGAAACAGAAAGCTTTTTATCACAGGACAAGAAATCAGCCCTCGACAACTTAACCGGCAGAAAATTATTTTTTTGAAAAAATCCCTAAGCCCCGGGGTCACAATTTCAGCAAATATCTGACTTTCGGCAATTCACTCAAAAATGGTGCCAAATGGTTGCAAATGCTCCTCTGAAATGTTTGGTTGTTGAAACAGAAAGCTTTTTATCACAGGACAAGAAAGCAGCCCTCTAAAACTTAACTGGTAGAAAATGATTTTTTTGAAAAAATATCTAAGCCCCGGGGCCACAATTTCAGCAAATATCTGACTTTCGGCAATTCACTCAAAAATGGTGCCAAACGGTTGCAAATGCTCCTCTGAAAGGTTTGGCGGTCGAAACAGAAGGCTTTTTATCACAGGACAAGAAATCAGCCCTCTAAAACTTAACTGGTAGAAAAAGATTTTTTTGAAAAAATCGCTAAGCCCCGGGGTCACAATTTCAGCAAAAAATCTGCTTTTCAGCATTTCACTCAAAAATGGTGCCAAACGGTTGCAAATGCTCCTCTGAAAGGTTTGGCGCTCGAAACAGAAGGCTTTTTATCACAGGACAAGAAATCAGCCCTCAACAACTTAACCGGCAGAAAAAGATTTTTTTGAAAAAATCCCTAAGTCCCGGGGTCACAATTTCAGCAAAAATCTTACTTTTGGCAATTCACTCAAAAACGGTGCCAAACGGTTGCAAAAGCTCCTCTGAAAGGTTTGGCGGTCGAAACAGTTGGCTTTTTATCACAGGACAAGAAATCAGCCCTCAACAACTTAACCGGCAGAAATATATTTTTTTGAAAAAATCCCTAAGCCCCGGGGTCACAATTTCAGCAAATATCTGACTTTTGGCAATTCACTCAAAAACGGTGCCAACCGGTTGCAAATGCTCCTCTGAAAGGTTTGGCGGTCGAAACAGAAGGCTTTTTATAACAGGACAAGAAATCAGCCCTCGACAACTTAACCGGCAGAAAAAGATTTTTTTGAATAAATCTCTAAGCCCCGGGGTCACAATTTCAGCAAAAAATCTGCTTTTCAGCAATTCACTCAAAAATGGTGCCAAACGGTTGCAAATGCTCCTCTGAAAGGTTTAGCGCTCGAAACAGAAGGCTTTTTATCACAGGACAAGAAATCAGCCCTTAACAACTTAACCGGCAGAAAAAGATTTTTTTGAAAAAATCCCTAAGCCCAGGGGTCACCATTTCAGCAAATATCTGACTTTTGGCAATTCACTCAACAATGGTGCTAAACGGTTGCAAATGCTTCTCTGAAAGGTTTGGCGATCGAAACAGAAGGCTTTTTATCACAGGACAAGAAATCAGCCCTCGACAACTTAACCGGCAGAAAAAGATTTTTTTGAAAAAATCCCTAAGCCCCGGGGTCAGAATTTCAGCAAAAATCTGATTTTCGGCAATTCACTGAAAAATGGTGCCGAACGTTTGCAAATGCTCCTCTGAAAGGATCGGCGGTCGAAACAGAAGGCTTTTTATCACAGGACAAGAAATCAGCCCTCTAAAACTTAACTGGTAGAAAAAGATTTTTTTGAAAAAATCCCTAAGCCCCGGGGTCACAATTTCAGCAAATATCTGACTTTTGGCAATTCACTCAAAAACGGTGCCAACCGGTTGCAAATGCTCCTCTGAAAGGTTTGGCGGTCGAAACAGAAGGCTTTTTATAACAGGACAAGAAATCAGCCCTCGACAACTTAACCGGCAGAAAAAGATTTTTTTGAATAAATCCCTAAGCCCCGGGGTCACAATTTCAGCAAAAAATCTGCTTTTCAGCAATTCATTCAAAAATGGTGCCAAACGGTTGCAAATGCTCCTCTGAAAGGTTTGGCGCTCGAAACAGAAGGCTTTTTATCACAGGACAAGAAATCAGCCCTCAACAACTTAACCGGCAGAAAAAGATTTTTTTGAAAAAATCCCTAAGCCCCGGGGTCACAATTTCAGCAAATATCTGACTTTCGGCAATTCACTCAAAAATGGTGCCAACCGGTTGCAAATGCTCCTCTGAAATGTTTGGTTGTTGAAACAGAAAGCTTTTTATCACAGGACAAGAAATCAGCCCTCGACAACTTAACCGGCAGAAAATGATTTTTTTGAAAAAATCTCTAAGCCCCGGGGCCACAATTTAAGCAAATATCTGACTTTCGGCAATTCACTCAAAAATGGTGCCAAACGGTTGCAAATGCTCCTCTGAAAGGTTTGGCGGTCGAAACAGAAGGCTTTTTATCACAGGACAAGAAATCAGCCCTCTAAAACTTAACTGGTAGAAAAAGATTTTTTTGGAAAAATCCCTAAGCCCCGGGGTCACAATTTCAGCAAAAAATCTGCTTTTCAGCAATTCACTTAAAAATGGTGCCAAACGGTTGCAAATGCTCCTCTGAAAGGTTTGGCGCTCGAAACAGAAGGCTTTTTATCACAGGACAAGAAATCAGCCCTCAACAACTTAACCGGCAGAAAAAGATTTTTTTGAAAAAATCCCTAAGTCCCGGGGTCACAATTTCAGCAAAAATCTTACTTTTGGCAATTCACTCAAAAATGGTGCCAAACGGTTGCAAATGCTCCCCTGAAAGGTTTGGCGGTCGAAACAGTTGGCTTTTTATCACAGGACAAGAAATCAGCCCTCGACAACTTAACCGGCAGAAAAAGATTTTTTTGAAAAAATCCCTAAGCCCCGGGGTCACAATTTCAGCAAATATCTGACTTTTGGCAATTCACTCAAAAACGGTGCCAACCGGTTGCAAATGCTCCTCTGAAAGGTTTGGCGGTCGAAACAGAAGGCTTTTTATCACAGGACAAGAAATCAGCCCTCAACAACTTAACCGGCAGAAAAATATTTTTTTGAAAAAATCCCTAAGCCCCGGGGTCACAATTTCAGCAAATATCTGACTTTTGGCAATTCACTCAAAAACGGTGCCAACCGGTTGCAAATGCTCCTCTGAAAGGTTTGGCGATCGAAACAGAAGGCTTTTTATAACAGGACAAGAAATCAGCCCTCGACAACTTAACCGGCAGACAAAGATTTTTTTGAATAAATCTCTAAGCCCCGGGGCCACAATTTCAGCAAATATCTGACTTTCGGCAATTCACTCAAAAATGGTGCCAAACGGTTGCAAATGCTCCTCTGAAAGGTTTGGCGGTCGAAACAGAAGGCTTTTTATTACAGGACAAGAAATCAGCCCTCTAAAACTTAACTGGTAGAAAAGGATTTTTTTGAAAAAAATCCCTAAGCCCCGGGGTCACAATTTCAGCAAAAAATCTGCTTTTCAGCAATTCACTCAAAAATGGTGCCAAACGGTTGCAAATGCTCCTCTGAAAGGTTTAGCGCTCGAAACAGAAGGCTTTTTATCACAGGACAAGAAATCAGCCCTCAACAACTTAACCGGCAGAAAAAGATTTTTTTGAAAAAATCCCAAAGCCCCGGGGTCACAATTTCAGCAAATATCTGACTTTCGGCAATTCACTCAACAATGGTGCTAAACGGTTGCAAATGCTTCTCTGAAAGGTTTGGCGATCGAAACAGAAGGCTTTTTATCACAGGACAAGAAATCAGCCCTCGACAACTTAACCGGCAGAAAAAGATTTTTTTGAAAAAATCCCTAAGCCCCGGGGTCAGAATTTCAGCAAAAATCTAATTTTCGGCAATTCACTGAAAAATGGTGCCGAACGTTTGCAAATGCTCCTCTGAAAGGATCGGCGGTCGAAACAGAAGGCTTTTTATCACAGGACAAGAAATCAGCCCTCTAAAACTTAACTGGTAGAAAAAGATTTTTTTGAAAAAATCCCTAAGCCCCGGGGTCACAATTTCA
This sequence comes from Podarcis pityusensis, assembly GCF_964106645.2. Lineage (NCBI taxonomy): Eukaryota > Metazoa > Chordata > Lepidosauria > Squamata > Lacertidae > Podarcis > Podarcis pityusensis. The sequence goes on from NW_028293353.1 coordinate 9,712, forward strand.
GCAAATATCTGACTTTTGGCAATTCACTCAAAAACGGTGCCAACCGGTTGCAAATGCTCCTCTGAAAGGTTTGGCGGTTGAAACAGAAGGCTTTTTATAACAGGACAAGAAATCAGCCCTCGACAACTTAACCGGCAGAAAAAGATTTTTTTGAATAAATCCCTAAGCCCCGGGGTCACAATTTCAGCAAAAGTCTGATTTTCGGCAATTCACTCAAAAATGGTGCCAAACGGTTGCAAATGCTCCTCTGAAAGGTTTGGCGGTCGAAACAGAAGGCTTTTTATCACAGGACAAGAAATCAGCCCTCGACAACTTAACCGGCAGAAAAAGATTTTTTTGAAAAAATCCCTAAGCCCCGGGATCACAATTTCAGAAAAAATCTGACGTTCTCCAATTCACTCAAAAATGGTGCCGAACAGTTGCAAATGCTCCTCTGAAAGGTTTGGCGGTCGAAACAGAAGGCTTTTTATCACAGGACAAGAAATCAGCCCTCAACAACTTAACCGGCAGAAAAAGATTTTTTTGAAAAAATCCCTAAGCCCCGGGGTCACAATTTCAGCAAATATCTGATTTTCGGCAATTCACTCAAAAATGGTGCCAAACGGTTGCAAATGCTCCTCTGAAAGGTTTGGCGGTCGAAACAGAAGGCTTTTTATCACAGGACAAGAAATCAGCCCTCAACAACTTAACCGGCAGAAAAAGATTTTTTTGAAAAAATCCCTAAGCCCCGGGGTCACAATTTCAGCAAAAATCAGATTTTCGGCAATTCACTCAAAAATGGTGCCAAACGGTTGCAAATGCTCCTCTGAAAGGTTTGGCGCTCGAAACAGAAGGCTTTTTATCACAGGACAAGAAATCAGCCCTCTAAAACTTAACTGGTAGAAAAAGATTTTTTTGAAAAAATCCCTAAGCCCCGGGGTCACAATTTCAGCAAAAAATCTGCTTTTCAGCAATTCACTCAAAAATGGTGCCAAACGGTTGCAAATGCTCCTCTGAAAGGTTTGGCGCTCGAAACAGAAGGCTTTTTATCACAGGACAAGAAATCAGCTCTCAACAACTTAACCGGCAGAAAAAGATTTTTTTGAAAAAATCCCTAAGCCCCGGGGTCACAATTTCAGCAAAAAATCTGCTTTTCAGCAATTCACTCAAAAATGGTGCCAAACGGTTGCAAATGCTCCTCTGAAAGGTTTGGCGCTCGAAACAGAAGGCTTTTTATCACAGGACAAGAAATCAGCCCTCAACAACTTAACCGGCAGAAAAAGATTTTTTTGAAAAAATCCCTAAGTCCCGGGGTCACAATTTCAGCAAAAATCTTACTTTTGGCAATTCACTCAAAAATGGTGCCAAACGGTTGCAAATGCTCCCCTGAAAGGTTTGGCGGTCGAAACAGTTGGCTTTTTATCACAGGACAAGAAATCAGCCCTCGACAACTTAACCGGCAGAAAAAGATTTTTTTGAAAAAATCCCTAAGCGCCGGGGCCACAATTTAAGCAAATATCTGACTTTCGGCAATTCACTCAAAAATGGTGCCAACCGGTTGCAAATGCTCCTCTGAAAGGTTTGGCGGTCAAAACAGAAGGCTTTTTATCACAGGACAAGAAATCATCCCTCAACAACTTAACCGGCAGAAAACGATTTTTTTGAAAAAATCCCTAAGCCCCGGGGTCACAATTAAAGCAAATATCTGACTTTTGGCAATTCACTCAAAAATGGTGCCAACTGGTTGCAAATGCTCCTCTGAAAGTTTTGGCGGTCAAAACAGAAGGCTTTTTGTCACAGGAGAAGAAATCAGCCCTCGACAACTTAACCGGCAGGAAAAGATTTTTTTGAAAAAATCACTAAGCCCCGGGGTCACAATTTCAGAAAAAAAATGACTTTCTCCAATTCACTCAAAAATGGTGCCAAACGGTTGCAAATGCTCCTCTGAAAGGTTTGGCGGTCAAAACAGAAGGCTTTTTATCACAGGAGAAGAAATCAGCCCTCGACAACTTAACCGGCAGGAAAAGATTTTTTTGAAAAAATCCTTAAGCCCCGGGGTCACAATTTCAGAAAAAAAATGACTTTCTCCAATTCACTCAAAAATGGTGCCAAACGGTTGCAAATGCTCCTCTGAAAGGTTTGGCGGTCAAAACAGAAGGCTTTTTATCACAGGAGAAGAAATCAGCCCTCGACAACTTAACCGGCAGGAAAAGATTTTTTTGGAAAATTCCTTAAGCCCCGGGGTCACAATTTCAGCAAAAATCAGATTTTCGGCAATTCACTCAAAAATGGTACCAACCGGTTGCAAATGCTCCTCTGAAAGGTTTGGTGGTCAAAACAGAAGGCTTTTTATCACAGGAGAAGAAATCAGCCCTCAACAACTTAACCGGCAGGCAAAGATTTTTTTTGAAAAAATCCTTAAGCCCCGGGGTCACAATTTCAGAAAAAAAGTGACTTTCTCCAATTCACTCAAAAATGGTGCCAAACGGTTGCAAATGCTCCTCGGAAAGGTTTGGCGGTCGAAACAGAAGGCTTTTTATCACAGGAGAAGAAATCAGCCCTCGACAACTTAACCGGCAGGAAAAGATTTTTTTGGAAAAATCCTTAAGCCCCGGGGTCACAATTTCAGAAAAAAAATGACTTTCTCCAATTCACTCAAAAATGGTACCAACCGGTTGCAAATGCTCCTCTGAAAGGTTTGGTGGTCAAAACAGAAGGCTTTTTATCACAGGAGAAGAAATCAGCCCTCTAAAACTTAACTGGTAGAAAAAGATTTTTTTGAAAAAATCCCTAAGCCCCGGGGCCACAATTTAAGCAAATATCTGACTTTCGGCAATTCACTCAAAAATGGTGCCAAACGGTTGCAAATGCTCCTCTGAAAGGTTTGGCGGTCGAAACAGAAGGCTTTTTATCACAGGACAAGAAATCAGCCCTCGACAACTTAACCGGCAGAAAAAGATTTTTTTAAAAAAATCCCTAAGCCCCGGGGTCACAATTTCAGCAAATATCTGACTTTTGGCAATTCACTCAAAAATGGTGCCAACCGGTTGCAAATGCTCCTCTGAAAGGTTTGGCGGTCGAAATAGAAGGCTTTTTATCACAGGACAAGAAATCAGCCCTCGACAACTTAACCGGCAGAAAATGATTTTTTTGAAAAAATCCCTAAGCCCCGGGGTCACAATTTCAGCAAATATCTGACTTTTGGCAATTCACTCAAAAATGGTGCCAACTGGTTGCAAATGCTCCTCTGAAAGGTTTGGCGGTCAAAACAGAAGGCTTTTTATCACAGGAGAAGAAATCAGCCCTCGACAACTTAACCGGCAGGAAAAGATTTTTTTGAAAAAATCACTAAGCCCCGGGGTCACAATTTCAGAAAAAAAATGACTTTCTCCAATTCACTCAAAAATGGTGCCAAACGGTTGCAAATGCTCCTCTGAAAGGTTTGGCGGTCAAAACAGAAGGCTTTTTATCACAGGAGAAGAAATCAGCCCTCGACAACTTAACCGGCAGGAAAAGATTTTTTTGAAAAAATCCTTAAGCCCCGGGGTCACAATTTCAGAAAAAAAATGACTTTCTCCAATTCACTCAAAAATGGTTCCAAACAGTTGCAAATGCTCCTCTGAAAGGTTTGGCGATCGAAACAGAAGGCTTTTTATCACAGGACAAGAAATCAGCCCTCGACAACTAAACCGGCAGAAAAAGATTTTTTTGAAAAAATCCCTAAGCCCCGGGATCACAATTTCAGAAAAAATCTGACGTTCTCCAATTCACTCAAAAATGGTGCTGAACAGTTGTAAATGCTCCTCTGAAAGGTTTGGCGGTCGAAACAGAAGGCTTTTTATCACAGGACTAGAAATCAGCCCTCGACAACTTAACCGGCAGAAAAAGATTTTTTTGAGAAAATCCCTAAGCCCCGGGGTCACAATTTCAGCCAATATCTGACTTTCAGCAATTCACTCAAAAATGGTGCCAAACGGTTGCAAATGCTTCTCTGAAAGGTTTGGCGGTCGAAACAGAAGGCTTTTTATCACAGGACAAGAAATCAGCCCTCAACAACTTAACCGGCAGAAAAAGATTTTTTTGAAGAAATCCCTAAGCCCCGGGGTCACAATTTAAGCAAATATCTGACTTTCGGCAATTCACTCAAAAATGGTACCAACCGGTTGCAAATGCTCCTCTGAAAGGTTTGGTGGTCAAAACAGAAGGCTTTTTATCACAGGAGAAGAAATCAGCCCTCTAAAACTTAACTGGTAGAAAAAGATTTTTTTGAAAAAATCCCTAAGCCCCGGGGCCACAATTTAAGCAAATATCTGACTTTCGGCAATTCACTCAAAAATGGTGCCAAACGGTTGCAAATGCTCCTCTGAAAGGTTTGGCGGTCGAAACAGAAGGCTTTTTATCACAGGACAAGAAATCAGCCCTCGACAACTTAACCGGCAGAAAAAGATTTTTTTAAAAAAATCCCTAAGCCCCGGGGTCACAATTTCAGCAAATATCTGACTTTTGGCAATTCACTCAAAAATGGTGCCAACCGGTTGCAAATGCTCCTCTGAAAGGTTTGGCGGTCGAAATAGAAGGCTTTTTATCACAGGACAAGAAATCAGCCCTCGACAACTTAACCGGCAGAAAATGATTTTTTTGAAAAAATCCCTAAGCCCCGGGGTCACAATTTCAGCAAATATCTGACTTTTGGCAATTCACTCAAAAATGGTGCCAACTGGTTGCAAATGCTCCTCTGAAAGGTTTGGCGGTCAAAACAGAAGGCTTTTTATCACAGGAGAAGAAATCAGCCCTCGACAACTTAACCGGCAGGAAAAGATTTTTTTGAAAAAATCACTAAGCCCCGGGGTCACAATTTCAGAAAAAAAATGACTTTCTCCAATTCACTCAAAAATGGTGCCAAACGGTTGCAAATGCTCCTCTGAAAGGTTTGGCGGTCAAAACAGAAGGCTTTTTATCACAGGAGAAGAAATCAGCCCTCGACAACTTAACCGGCAGGAAAAGATTTTTTTGAAAAAATCCTTAAGCCCCGGGGTCACAATTTCAGAAAAAAAATGACTTTCTCCAATTCACTCAAAAATGGTTCCAAACAGTTGCAAATGCTCCTCTGAAAGGTTTGGCGATCGAAACAGAAGGCTTTTTATCACAGGACAAGAAATCAGCCCTCGACAACTAAACCGGCAGAAAAAGATTTTTTTGAAAAAATCCCTAAGCCCCGGGATCACAATTTCAGAAAAAATCTGACGTTCTCCAATCACTCAAAAATGGTGCTGAACAGTTGTAAATGCTCCTCTGAAAGGTTTGGCGGTCGAAACAGAAGGCTTTTTATCACAGGACTAGAAATCAGCCCTCGACAACTTAACCGGCAGAAAAAGATTTTTTTGAGAAAATCCCTAAGCCCCGGGGTCACAATTTCAGCCAATATCTGACTTTCAGCAATTCACTCAAAAATGGTGCCAAACGGTTGCAAATGCTTCTCTGAAAGGTTTGGCGGTCGAAACAGAAGGCTTTTTATCACAGGACAAGAAATCAGCCCTCAACAACTTAACCAGCAGAAAAAGATTTTTTTGAAGAAATCCCTAAGCCCCGGGGTCACAATTTCAGCAAAAATCAGATTTTCGGCAATTCCCTCAAAAATGGTGCCAAACGGTTGCAAATGCTCCTCTGAAAGGTTTGGCGGTCGAAACAGAAGGCTTTTTATCACAGGACAAGAAATCAGCCCTCGACAACTTAACCGGCAGAAAAAGATTTTTTTAAAAAAAAATCTGTAAGCCCCGGGGTCACAATTTCAGCAAAAATCTGATTTTCGGCAATTCACTCAAAAATGGTGCCAAACGGTTGCAAATGCTCCTCTGAAAGGTTTGGCGTTCGAAACAGAAGGCTTTTTATCACAGGGCAAGAAATCAGCCCTCGACAACTTAACCGGCAGAAAAAGATTTTTTTGAAAAAATCCCTAACCGGGGTCACAATTTCAGCAAAAATCTGACTTTCTCCAATTCACTCAAAAATGGTGCCAAACGGTTGCAAATGTTCCTCTGAAAGGTTTGGCGGTCGAAATAGAAGGCTTTTTATCACAGGACAAGAAATCAGCCCCCAACAACTTTGCCGGCAGAAAAAGATTTTTTTTGAAAAACTCCGTAAGCCCCGGGGTCACAATTTCAGCAAAAATCTGATTTTCGGCAATTCACTGAAAAATGGTGCCAAACGGTTGCAAATGCTCCTCTAAAAGGTTTGGCGGTCGAAACAGAAGGCTTTTTATCACAGGACAAGAAATCAGCCCTCGACAACTTAACAGGCAGAAAAAGATTTTTTTTAAAAAAAAATCTGTAAGCCCCGGGGTCACAATTTCAGCAAAAATCTGATTTTCGGCAATTCACTCAAAAATGGTGCCAAACGGTTGCAAATGCTCCTCTGAAAGGTTTGATGGTCGAAACAGAAGGCTTTTTATCACGGGACAAGAAATCAGCCCTCGACAACTTAACAGGCAGAAAAAGATTTTTTTGAAAAAATCCCTAAGCCCCGGGGTCACAATTTCAGCAAAAAGCTGACTTTCTCCAATGCACTCAAAAATGGTGCCAAACGGTTGCAAATGTTCCTCTGAAAGGTTTGGCGGTCGAAACAGAAGGCTTTTTATCACAGGACAAGAAATCAGCCCCCAACAACTTTGCCGGCAGAAAAAGATTTTTTTGAAAAAAAATCTGTAAGCCCCGGGGTCACAATTTCAGCAAAAATTTGATTTTCGGCAATTCACTGAAAAATGGTGCCAAACGGTTGCAAATGCTCCTCTGAAAGGTTTGGCGGTCGAAACAGAAGGCTTTTTATCACAGGACAAGAAATCAGCCCTCAACAACTTAACCTGCAGAAAAAGATTTTTTTGAAAAACTCCCTAAGCCCCGGGGTCACAATTTCAGCAAAAATCTGATTTTCGGCAATTCACTGAAAAATGGTGCCAAACGGTTGCAAATGCTCCTCTAAAAGGTTTGGCGGTCGAAACAGAAGGCTTTTTATCACAGGACAAGAAATCAGCCCTCAACAACTTAACCGGCAGAAAAAGATTTTTTAAAAAAAAAATCTGTAAGCCCCGGGGTCACAATTTCAGCAAAAATCTGATTTTCGGCAATTCACTCAAAAATGGTGCCAAACGGTTGCAAATGCTCCTCTGAAAGGTTTGGTGGTCGAAACAGAAGGCTTTTTATCACAGGACAAGAAATCAGCCCTCGACAACTTAACCGGCAGAAAAATGTTTTTTTGAAAAAAACCCTAAGCCCCGGGGTCACAATTTCAGCAAATATCTGACTTTCGGCAATTCACTCAAAAATGGTGCCAAACGGTTGCAATTGCTCCTCTGAAAGGTTTGGTGGTCGAAACAGAAGGCTTTTTATCACAGGACAAGAAATCAGCCCTCGACAACTTAACCGGCAGAAAAAGATTTTCTTGAAAAAATCCCTAAGCCCCGGGGTCACAATTTCAGCAAATATCCGACTTTCGGCAATTCACTCAACAATGGTGCCAAACGGTTGCAAATGCTTCTCTGAAACGTTTGGCGGTCGAAACAGAAGGCTTTTTATCACAGGACAAGAAATCAGCCCTCGACAACTTAACCAGCAGAAAAAGATTTTTTTGAAAAAATCCCTAAGCACACACAATTTCAGCAAAAATCTGACTTTCTCCAATTCACTCAAAAATGGTGCCAAACGGTTGCAAATGCTTCTCTGAAACGTTTGGCGGTCGAAACAGAAGGCTTTTTATCACAGGACAAGAAATCAGCCCTCGACAACTTAACCGGCAGAAAAAGTTTTTTTTGCATAAGTCCCTAAGCCCCGGGGTCACAAATTCAGCAAAAATCTGATTTTCGGCAATTCACTCAAAAATGGTGCCAAACGGTTGCAAATGCTCCCCTGAAAGATTTGGCGGTCGAAACAGAAGGCTTTTTATCACAGGAAAAGAAATCAGCCCTAAACAACTTAACCGGCAGAAAAAGATTTCTTTGAAAAAATCCCTAAACCCCGGGGTCACAATTTCAGCAAATATCTGACTTTCGGCAATTCACTCAAAAATGGTGCCAAAAGGTTTCAAATGCTCCCCTGAAAGTTTTGGCGGTCGAAACAGAAGGCTTTTTATCACAGGACAAGAAATCAGCCCTCAACAATTTAACCAGCAGAAAAGGAGTTTTTTGAAAAAATTCGTAAGCTCCGGGGTCACAATTTCAGCAAAAATCTAATTTTTGGCAATTCACTCAAAAATGGTGCCAAACGGTTGCTAATGCTTCTCTGAAAGTTTTGGCGATCGAAACAGGAGGCTTTTTATCACAGGACAAGAAATCAGCCCTCGACAACTTAACCGGCAGAAAAATATTTTTTTGAAAAAATCCCTAAGCCCCGGGGTCACAAAATGAGCAAAAATCGGATTTTCGGCAATTCACTCAAAAATGGTGCCATACGGTTGCAAATGCTCCCCTGAAGGGTTTGGCGGTCGAAACGGAAGGCTTTTTATGACAGGACAAGAAATCAGCCCTTCGACAACTTAACCGGCAGGAAATTTTTTTTTGGAAAAAATCCCTAAGCCCCGGGGCTCACAATTTCAGAAAAAATCTAACTTTCTCCAATTCACTCAAGAATGGTGCCAAACGGTTGCAAATGCTCCTCTGAAAGGTTTGGCGGTCAAAACAGAAGGCTTTTTATCACAGGACAAGAAATCAGCCCTCAACAACTTAACCGGCATAAAAAGATTTTTTTGAAAAAATCCCTAAGCCCCGGGGTCACAATTTCAGCAAAAATCTGATTTTCGGCAATTCACTCAAAAATGGTGCCAAACGGTTGCAAATGCTCCTCTGAAAGGTTTGGCGGTCAAAACAGAAGGCTTTTTATCACAGGACAAGAAATCAGCCCTCGACAACTTAACCAGCAGAAAAAGATTTTTTTGAAAAAATTCGTAAGCCCCGGGGTCACAATTTCAGCAAAAATCGGATTTTTGGAAATTCAGTCAAAAATGGTGCCAAACGGTTGCAAATGCTTCTCTGAAAGTTTTGGCGATCGAAACAGAAGGCTTTTTATCACAGGACAAGAAATCAGCCCTCGACAACTTAAACGGCAGAAAAAGATTTTTTTGAAAAAATCCTTAAGCCCCGGGGTCACAAATTGAGCAAAAATCTGATTTTCGGCAATTCACTCAAAAATGGTGCCAAACGGTTTCAAATGCTCCTCTGAAAGGTTTGGCGGTCGAAACAGAAGGCTTTTTATCACAGGACAAGAAATCAGCCCTCAACAACTTAACCGGCAGAAATAGATTTTTTTGAAAAAATCCCTAAGCCCCGGGGTCACAAATTGAGCAAAAATCTGATTTTCGGCAATTCACTCAAAAATGGTGCCAAACGGTTGCAAATGCTCCTCTGAAAGGTTTGGCGGTCGAAACAGAAGGCTTTTTATCACAGGACAAGAAATCAGCCCTCAACAACTTAACCGGCAGAAAAAGATTTTTTTTGAAAAAATCCCAAAGCCCCGGGGTCACAATTTCAGAAACAATCTGATTTTCGGCAATTCACTCAAAAATGGTGCCAAACGGTTGCAAATGCTCCCCTGAAGGGTTTGGCGGTCGAAACAGAAGGCTTTTTATCACAGGACAAGAAATCAGCCCTCGACAACTTAACCAGCAGAAAAAGATTTTTTTGAAAAAATCCGTAAGCCCCGGGGTCACAATTTCAGCAAAAATCTGATTTTTGGCAATTCACTCAAAAATGGTGCCAAACGGTTGCAAATGCTTCTCTGAAAGTTTTGGCGATCGAAACAGGAGGCTTTTTATCACAGGACAAGAAATCAGCCCTCGACAACTTAACCGGCAGAAAAATATTTTTTTGAAAAAATCCCTAAGCCCCGGGGTCACAAAATGAGCAAAAATCTGATTTTCGGCAATTCACTCAAAAATGGTGCCATACGGTTGCAAATGCTCCCCTGAAGGGTTTGGCGGTCGAAACGGAAGGCTTTTTATCACAGGACAAGAAATCAGCCCTCGACAACTTAACCGGCAGAAAAAGATTTTTTTGAAAAAATCCCTAAGCCCCGGGGTCACAATTTCAGCAAAACTCTGATTTTCGGCAATTTACTCAAAAATGGTGCCAAAAGGTTTCAAATGCTCCCCTGAAAGTTTTGGCGGTCGAAACAGAAGGCTTTTTATCACAGAACAAGAAATCAGCCTTCGACAATTTAACCAGCAGAAAAAGATTTTTTTGAAAAAATTCGTAAGCCCCGGGGTCACAATTTCAGCAAAAATCTGATTTTTGGCAATTCACTCAAAAATGGTGCCAAACGGTTGCAAATGCTTCTTTGAAAGTTTTGGCGATCGAAACAGAAGGCTTTTTATCACAGGACAAGAAATCAGCCCTCGACAACTTAACCGGCAGAAAAAGATTTTCTTGAAAAAAAATCCCTAAGCCCCGGGGTCACAATTTCAGCAAAACTCTGATTTTCGGCAATTTACTCAAAAATGGTGCCAAAAGGTTTCAAATGCTCCCCTGAAAGTTTTGGCGGTCGAAACAGAAGGCTTTTTATCACAAGACAAGAAATCAGCCCTCGACAACTTAACCGGCAGAAAAAGATTTTTTTGAAAAAATCCCTAAGCCCCGGGGTCACAAATTGAGCAAAAATCTGATTTTCGGCAATTCACTCAAAAATGGTGCCATACGGTTGTAAATGCTCCCCTGAAGGGTTTGGCGGTCGAAACAGAAGGCTTTTTATCACAGGACAAGAAATCAGCCCTCGACAACTTAACCAGCAGAAAAAGATTTTTTTGAAAAAATCCGTAAGCCCTGGGGTCACAAATTCAGCAAAAATCTGATTTTTGGCAATTCACTCGAAAATGGTGCCAAACGGTTGCAAATGCTCCTCTGAAAGGTTTGGGGTTCGAAACAGAAGGCTTTTTATCACAGGACAAGAAATCAGCCCTCAACAACTTAACCGGCAGAAAAAGATTTTTTTTGAAAAAATCCCAAAGCCCCGGGGTCACAATTTCAGAAAAAATCTGATTTTCGGCAATTCACTCAAAAATGGTGCCGAACGTTTGCAAATGCTCCTCTGAAAGGTTTGGCGGTCGAAACAGAAGGCTTTTTATCACAGGACAAGAAATCAGCCCTCAACAACTTAACCGGCAGAAAAAGATTTTTTTTGAAAAAATCCCTAAGCCCCGGGGTCACAATTTCAGCAAAAATCGGATTTTTGGCAATTCACTCAAAAATGCTGCCAAACGGTTGCAAATGCTTCTCTGAAAGTTTTGGCGATCAAAACAGAAGGCTTTTTATCACGGGACAAGAAATCAGCCCTCGACAACTTAACCGGCAGAAAAAGATTTTTTTGAAAAAATCCCTAAGCCCCCGGGGTCACAATTTCAGCAAAACTCTGATTTTCGGCAATTCACTCAAAAATGGTGCCAAACGGTTGCAAATGCTCCTCTGAAAGGTTTGGCGCTCGAAACAGAAGGCTTTTTATCACAGGACAAGAAATCAGCCCTCAACAACTTAACCGGCAGAAAAAGATTTTTTTTGAAAAAATCCCTAAGCCCCGGGGTCACAATTTCAGCAAAAATCTGAATTTCGGCAATTCACTCAAAAATGGTGCCAAACGGTTGCAAATGCTTCTCTGAAAGGTGTGGCGGTCGAAACCGAAGGCTTTTTATCACAGGACAAGAAATCAGCCCTCAACAACTTAACCGGCAGAAAAAGATTTTTTTGAAAAAATCCCTAAGCCCCAGGGTCACAATTTCAGCAAAAATCGGATTTTCGGCAATTCACTCAAAAATGGTGCCAAACGGTTGCAAATGCTCCTCTGAAAGGTTTGGCGGTCGAAACAGAGGTCTTTTTATCACAGGACAAGAAATCAGCCCTCGACAACTTAACCGGCAGAAAAAGATTTTTTTGAAAAAATCCCTAAGCCCCGGGGTTACAATTTCAGAAAAAATCTGATTTTCGGCAATTCACTAAAAAATGGTGCCAAACGGTTGCAAATGCTCCTCTGAAAGGTTTGGCGGTCGAAACAGAAGGCTTTTTATCACAGGACAAGAAATCAGCCCTCGACAACTTAACCGGCAGAAAAAGATTTTTTTGAAAAAATCCCTAAGCCCTTCGGTCACAATTTCAGCAAAAATCTAATTTTCGGCAATTCACTCAAAAATGGTGCCAAACGGTTGTAAATGCTCCTCTGAAAGGTTTGGCGGTCGAAACAGAAGGCTTTTTATCACAGGACAAGAAATCAGCCCTCAACAACTTAACCGGCAGAAAAAGATTTTTTTTAATAAATCCCTAAGCCCCGGGGTCACAAATTCAGCAAAAATCTGATTTTTGGCAATTCACTCAAAAATGGTGCCAAACGGTTGCAAATGCTCCTCTGAAAGGTTTGGCGGTCGAAATAGAAGGCTTTTTATCACAGGACAAGAAATCAGCCCTCAACAACTTAACCGGCAGAAAAAAATTTTTTTGAAGAAATCCCTAAGCCCCGGGGTCACAATTTCAGCAAAAATCTGATTTTCGGCAATTCACTCAAAAATGGTGCCAAACGGTTGCAAATGCTCCTCTGAAAGGTTTGGCAGTCGAAACAGAGGTTTTTTTATCACAGGACAAGAAATCAGCCCTCGACAACTTAACCGGTAGAAAAATATTTTTTTGAAAAAATCCCTAAGCCCCGGGGTCACAATTTCAGCAAAAGTCTGATTTTCGGCAATTCACTCAAAAATGGTGCCAAACGGTTGCAAATGCTCCTCTGAAAGGTTTGGCGGTCGAAACAGAAGGCTTTTTATCACAGGACAAGAAATCAGCCCTCGACAACTTAACCGGCAGAAAAAGATTTTTTTGAAAAAATCCCTAAGCCCCGGGATCACAGTTTCAGAAAAAATCTGACGTTCTCCAATTCACTCAAAAATGGTGCCGAACAGTTGCAAATGCTCCTCTGAAAGGTTTGGCGGTCGAAACAGAAGGCTTTTTATCACAGGACAAGAAATCAGCCCTCAACAACTTAACCGGCAGAAAAAGATTTTTTTGAAAAAATCCCTAAGCCCCGGGGTCACAATTTCAGCAAATATCTGATTTTCGGCAATTCACTCAAAAATGGTGCCAAACGGTTGCAAATGCTCCTCTGAAAGGTTTGGCGGTCGAAACAGAAGGCTTTTTATCACAGGACAAGAAATCAGCCCTCAACAACTTAACCGGCAGAAAAAGATTTTTTTGAAAAAATCCCTAAGCCCCGGGGTCACAATTTCAGCAAAAATCTGATTTTCGGCAATTCACTCAAAAATGGTGCCAAACGGTTGCAAATGCTCCTCTGAAAGGTTTGGTGGTCGAAACAGAAGGCTTTTTATCACGGGACAAGAAATCAGCCCTCAACAACTTAACCGGCAGAAAAAGATTTTTTTGAAAAAATCGCTAAGCCCCGGGGTCACAATTTCAGCAAAAATCTGATTTTCGGCAATCCATTCAAAAATGGTGCCAAACGGTTGCAAATGCTCCTCTGAAAGGTTTGGCGGTCGAAACAGATGGCTTTTTATCACAGGACAAGAAATCAGCCCTCAACAACTTAGCCGGTAGAAAAAGATTTTTTTGAAAAAATCCCTAAGCCCCGGGGTCACAATTTCAGAAAAATCTGATTTTCGGCAATTCACTCAAAAATGGTGCCAAACGGTTGCAAATGCTCCTCTGAAAGGTTTGGCGGTCGAAACAGAGGTCTTTTTATCACAGGACAAGAAATCAGCCCTCGACAACTTAACCGGCAGAAAAAGATTTTTTTGAAAAAATCCCTAAGCCCCGGGGTTACAATTTCAGCAAAAATCTGATTTTCGGCAATTCACTCAAAAATGGTGCCAAACGGTTGCAAATGCTCCTCTGAAAGGTTTGGCGCTCGAAACAGAAGGCTTTTTATCACAGGACAAGAAATCAGCCCTCAACAACTTAACCGGCAGAAAAAGATTTTTTTGAAAAAATCCCTAAGCCCCGGGGTCACAATTTCAGCAAAAGTCTGATTTTCGGCAATTCACTCAAAAATGGTGCCAAACGGTTGCAAATGCTCCTCTGAAAGGTTTGGCGGTCGAAACAGAAGGCTTTTTATCACAGGACAAGAAATCAGCCCTCGACAACTAAACCGGCAGAAAAAGATTTTTTTGAAAAAACCCTAAGCCCCGGGATCACAATTTCAGAAAAAATCTGACGTTCTCCAATTCACTCAAAAATGCTGCCAAACGGTTCCAAATGCTCCTCTGAAAGGTTTGGCGGTCGAAACAGAAGGCTTTTTATCACAGGACAAGGAATCAGCCCTTGACAACTTAAGCGGCAGAAAAAGATTTTTTTGAAAAAATCCCTAAGCCCCGGGGTCACAATTTCAGCAAAAATCTAATTTTCGGCAATTCACTCAAAAATGGTGCCAAACGGTTGTAAATGCTCCTCTGAAAGGTTTGGCGGTCGAAACAGAAGGCTTTTTATCACAGGACAAGAAATCAGCCCTCAACAACTAAACCGGCAGAAAAAGATTTTTTTTTAATAAATCCCTAAGCCCCGGGGTCACAAATTCAGCAAAAATCTGATTTTTGGCAATTCACTCAAAAATTGTGCCAAACGGTTGCAAATGCTCCTCTGAAAGGTTAGGCGGTCGAAATAGAAGGCTTTTTATCACAGGACAAGAAATCAGCCCTCAACAACTTAACCGGCAGAAAAAAATTTTTTTGAAGAAATCCCTAAGCCCCGGGGTCACAATTTCAGCAAAAATCTGATTTTCGGCAATTCACTCAAAAATGGTGCCAAACGGTTGCAAATGCTCCTCTGAAAGGTTTGGCAGTCGAAACAGAGGTTTTTTTATCACAGGACAAGAAATCAGCCCTCGACAACTTAACCGGTAGAAAAATATTTTTTTGAAAAAATCCCTAAGCCCCGGGGTCACAATTTCAGCAAAAGTCTGATTTTCGGCAATTCACTCAAAAATGGTGCCAAACGGTTGCAAATGCTCCTCTGAAAGGTTTGGCGTTTGAAACAGAAGGCTTTTTATCACAGGACAAGAAATCAGCCCTCGACAACTTAACCGGCAGAAAAAGATTTTTTTGAAAAAATCCCTAAGCCCCGGGATCACAATTTCAGAAAAAATCTGACGTTCTCCAATTCACTCAAAAATGGTGCCGAACAGTTGCAAATGCTCCTCTGAAAGGTTTGGCGGTCGAAACAGAAGGCTTTTTATCACAGGACAAGAAATCAGCCCTCAACAACTTAACCGGCAGAAAAAGATTTTTTTGAAAAAATCCCTAAGCCCCGGGGTCACAATTTCAGCAAATATCTGACTTTCGGCAATTCACTCAAAAATGGTGCCAAACGGTTGCAAATGCTTCTCTGAAAGGTTTGGCGGTCGAAACAGAAGGCTTTTTATCACAGGACAAGAAATCAGCCCTCGATAACTTAACCGGCAGAAAAAGATTTTTTTGAAAAAATCCCTAAGCCCCGGGGTCACAATTTCAGCAAAAATCAGATTTTCGGCAATTCACTCAAAAATGGTGCCAAACGGTTGCAAATGCTCCTCTGAAAGGTTTGGCGGTCGAAACAGAAGGCTTTTTATCACAGGACAAGAAATCAGCCCTCGACAACTTAACCGGCAGAAAAAGATTTTTTTTAGAAAAAAATCTGTAAGCCCCGGGGTCACAATTTCAGCAAAAATCTGATTTTCGGCAATTCACTCAAAAATGGTGCCAAACGGTTGCAAATGCTCCTCTGAAAGGTTTGGTGGTCGAAACAGAAGGCTTTTTATCACGGGACAAGAAATCAGCCCTCAACAACTTAACCGGTAGAAAAATATTTTTTTGAAAAAATCCCTAAGCCCCGGGGTCACAATTTCAGCAAAAGTCTGATTTTCGGCAATTCACTCAAAAATGGTGCCAAACGGTTGCAAATGCTCCTCTGAAAGGTTTGGCGTTTGAAACAGAAGGCTTTTTATCACAGGACAAGAAATCAGCCCTCGACAACTTAACCGGCAGAAAAAGATTTTTTTGAAAAAATCCCTAAGCCCCGGGATCACAATTTCAGAAAAAATCTGACGTTCTCCAATTCACTCAAAAATGGTGCCGAACAGTTGCAAATGCTCCTCTGAAAGGTTTGGCGGTCGAAACAGAAGGCTTTTTATCACAGGACAAGAAATCAGCCCTCAACAACTTAACCGGCAGAAAAAGATTTTTTTGAAAAAATCCCTAAGCCCCGGGGTCACAATTTCAGCAAATATCTGACTTTCGGCAATTCACTCAAAAATGGTGCCAAACGGTTGCAAATGCTTCTCTGAAAGGTTTGGCGGTCGAAACAGAAGGCTTTTTATCACAGGACAAGAAATCAGCCCTCGATAACTTAACCGGCAGAAAAAGATTTTTTTGAAAAAATCCCTAAGCCCCGGGGTCACAATTTCAGCAAAAATCAGATTTTCGGCAATTCACTCAAAAATGGTGCCAAACGGTTGCAAATGCTCCTCTGAAAGGTTTGGCGGTCGAAACAGAAGGCTTTTTATCACAGGACAAGAAATCAGCCCTCGACAACTTAACCGGCAGAAAAAGATTTTTTTTAGAAAAAATCTGTAAGCCCCGGGGTCACAATTTCAGCAAAAATCTGATTTTCGGCAATTCACTCAAAAATGGTGCCAAACGGTTGCAAATGCTCCTCTGAAAGGTTTGGTGGTCGAAACAGAAGGCTTTTTATCACGGGACAAGAAATCAGCCCTCAACAACTTAACCGGCAGAAAAAGATTTTTTTGAAAAAATCGCTAAGCCCCGGGGTCACAATTTCAGCAAAAATCTGATTTTCGGCAATCCATTCAAAAATGGTGCCAAACGGTTGAAAATGTTCTTCTGAAAGTTTGGCGGTCGAAACAGAAGGCTTTTTATCACAGGACAAGAAATCAGCCCTCAACAACTTAACCGGCAGAAAAAGATTTTTATGAAAAACTCCGTAAGCCCCGGGGTCACAATTTCAGAAAAATCTGATTTTCGGCAATTCACTCAAAAATGGTGCCAAACGGTTGCAAATGCTCCTCTGAAAGGTTTGGCGGTCGAAACAGATGGCTTTTTATCACAGGACAAGAAATCAGCCCTCAACAACTTAGCCGGTAGAAAAAGATTTTTTTGAAAAAATCCCTAAGCCCCGGGGTCACAATTTCAGAAAAATCTGATTTTCGGCAATTCACTCAAAAATGGTGCCAAACGGTTGCAAATGCTCCTCTGAAAGGTTTGGCGGTCGAAACAGAGGTCTTTTTATCACAGGACAAGAAATCAGCCCTCGACAACTTAACCGGCAGAAAAAGATTTTTTTGAAAAAATCCCTAAGCCCAGGGGTTACAATTTCAGCAAAAATCTGATTTTCGGCAATTCACTCAAAAATGGTGCCAAACGGTTGCAAATGCTCCTCTGAAAGGTTTGGCGCTCGAAACAGAAGGCTTTTTATCACAGGACAAGAAATCAGCCCTCAACAACTTAACCGGCAGAAAAAGATTTTTTTGAAAAAATCCCTAAGCCCCGGGGTCACAATTTCAGCAAAAGTCTGATTTTCGGCAATTCACTCAAAAATGGTGCCAAACGGTTGCAAATGCTCCTCTGAAAGGTTTGGCGGTCGAAACAGAAGGCTTTTTATCACAGGACAAGAAATCAGCCCTCGACAACTAAACCGGCAGAAAAAGATTTTTTTGAAAAAACCCTAAGCCCCGGGATCACAATTTCAGCAAAAATCTGACGTTTTCCAATTCACTCAAAAATGGTTCCAAACAGTTGCAAATGCTCCTCTGAAAGGTTTGGCGATCGAAACAGAAGGCTTTTTATCACAGGACAAGAAATCAGCCCTCGACAACTAAACCGGCAGAAAAAGATTTTTTTGAAAAAATCCCTAAGCCCCGGGATCCTAATTTCAGAAAAAATCTGACGTTCTCCAATTCACTCAAAAATGGTGCCGAACAGTTGTAAATGCTCCTCTGAAAGGTTTGGCGGTCGAAACAGAAGGCTTTTTATCACAGGACTAGAAATCAGCCCTCGACAACTTAACCGGCAGAAAAAGATTTTTTTGAGAAAATCCCTAAGCCCCGGGGTCACAATTTCAGCCAATATCTGACTTTCAGCAATTCACTCAAAAATGGTGCCAAACGGTTGCAAATGCTTCTCTGAAAGGTTTGGCGGTCGAAACAGAAGGCTTTTTATCACAGGACAAGAAATCAGCCCTCAACAACTTAACCGGCAGAAAAAGATTTTTTTGAAGAAATCCCTAAGCCCCGGGGTCACAATTTCAGCAAAAATCAGATTTTCGGCAATTCACTCAAAAATGGTGCCAAACGGTTGCAAATGCTCCTCTGAAAGGTTTGGCGGTCGAAACAGAAGGCTTTTTATCACAGGACAAGAAATCAGCCCTCGACAACTTAACCGGCAGAAAAAGATTTTTTTTAAAAAAAAACTGTAAGCCCCGGGGTCACAATTTCAGCAAAAATCTGATTTTCGGCAATTCACTCAAAAATGGTGCCAAACGGTTGCAAATGCTCCTCTGAAAGGTTTGGCGTTCGAAACAGAAGGCTTTTTATCACAGGGCAAGAAATCAGCCCTCGACAACTTAACCGGCAGAAAAAGATTTTTTTGAAAAAATCCCTAACCAGGGTCACAATTTCAGCAAAAATCTGACTTTCTCCAATTCACTCAAAAATGGTGCCAAACGGTTGCAAATGTTCCTCTGAAAGGTTTGGCGGTCGAAATAGAAGGCTTTTTATCACAGGACAAGAAATCAGCCCCCAACAACTTTGCCGGCAGAAAAAGATTTTTTTTGAAAAACTCCGTAAGCCCCGGGGTCACAATTTCAGCAAAAATCTGATTTTCGGCAATTCACTGAAAAATGGTGCCAAACAGTTGCAAATGCTCCTCTAAAAGGTTTGGCGGTTGAAACAGAAGGCTTTTTATCACGGGACAAGAAATCAGCCCTCAACAACTTAACCGGCAGAAAAAGATTTTTTTGAAAAAATCGCTAAGCCCCGGGGTCACAATTTCAGCAAAAATCTGATTTTCGGCAATTCATTCAAAAATGGTGCCAAACGGTTGAAAATGTTCTTCTGAAAGGTTTGGCAGTCGAAACAGAAGGCTTTTTATCACAGGACAAGAAATCAGCCCTCAACAACTTAACCGGCAGAAAAAGATTTTTTTGAAAAAATCCCTAAGCCCCAGGGTCACAATTTCAGCAAAAATCTGATTTTTGGCAAGTCACTCAAAAATGGTGCCAAACTGTTGCAAATGCTCCTCTGAAAGGTTTGGCGGTCGAAACAGAAGGCTTTTTATCACAGGACAAGAAATCAGCCCTCGACAACTTAACCGGCAGAAAAAGATTTTTTTGAAAAAATCCCTAAGCCCCGGGGTCACAATTTCAGCAAAAATCTGACTTTCTCCAATGCACTCAAAAATGGTGCCAAACGGTTGCAAATGTTCCTCTGAAAGGTTTGGCGGTCGAAACAGAAGGCTTTTTATCACAGGACAAGAAATCAGCCCCCAACAACTTTGCCGGCAGAAAAAGATTTTTTTGAAAAAAAATCTGTAAGCCCCGGGGTCACAATTTCAGCAAAAATTTGATTTTCGGCAATTCACTGAAAAATGGTGCCAAACGGTTGCAAATGCTCCTCTGAAAGGTTTGGCGGTCGAAACAGAAGGCTTTTTATCACAGGACAAGAAATCAGCCCTCAACAACTTAACCTGCAGAAAAAGATTTTTTTGAAAAAATCCCTAAGCCCCGGGGTTACAATTTCAGCAAAAATCTGATTTTCGGCAATTCACTAAAAAATGGTGCCAAACGGTTGCAAATGCTCCTCTGAAAGGTTTGGTGGTCGAAACAGAAGGCTTTTTATCACAGGACAAGAAATCAGCCCTCGACAACTTAACCGGCAGAAAAAGATTTTTTTGAAAAAATCCCTAAGCCCCGTGGTCACAATTTCAGCAAAAATCTGACTTTCTCCAATTCACTCAAAAATGGTGCCAAACGGTTGCAAATGTTCCTCTGAAAGGTTTGGCGGTCGAAACAGAAGGTTTTTTATCACAGGACAAGAAATCAGCCCTCAACAACTTTGCCGGCAGAAAAAGATTTTTTTGAAAAACTCCCTAAGCCCCGGGGTCACAATTTCAGCAAAAATCTGATTTTCGGCAATTCACTGAAAAATGGTGCCAAACGGTTGCAAATGCTCCTCTAAAAGGTTTGGCGGTCGAAACAGAAGGCTTTTTATCACAGGACAAGAAATCAGCCCTCGACAACTTAACCGGCAGAAAAAGATTTTTTTTAAAAAAAATCTGTAAGCCCCGGGGTCACAATTTCAGCAAAAATCTGATTTTCGGCAATTCACTCAAAAATGGTGCCAAACGGTTGCAAATGCTCCTCTGAAAGGTTTGGTGGTCGAAACAGAAGGCTTTTTATCACAGGACAAGAAATCAGCCCTCGACAACTTAACCGGCAGAAAAATGTTTTTTTGAAAAAAACCCTAAGCCCCGGGGTCACAATTTCAGCAAATATCTGACTTTCGGCAATTCACTCAAAAATGGTGCCAAACGGTTGCAATTGCTCCTCTGAAAGGTTTGGTGGTCGAAACAGAAGGCTTTTTATCACAGGACAAGAAATCAGCCCTCGACAACTTAACCGGCAGAAAAAGATTTTTTTGAAAAAATCCCTAAGCCCCGGGGTCACAATTTCAGCAAATATCTGATTTTCGGCAATTCACTCAAAAATGGTGCCAAACGGTTGTAAATGCTCCTCTGGAAGGTTTGGCGATCGAAACAGAAGGCTTTTTATCACAGGACAAGAAATCAGCCCTCGACAACTAAACCGGCAGAAAAAGATTTTTTTGAAAAAATCCCTAAGCCCCGGGATCACAATTTCAGCATAAATCTGACGTTTTCCAATTCACTCAAAAATGGTTCCAAACAGTTGCAAATGCTCCTCTGAAAGTTTTGGCGATCGAAACAGAAGGCTTTTTATCACAGGACAAGAAATCAGCCCTCGTTAACTAAACCGGCAGAAAAAGATTTTCTTGAAAAAATCCCTAAGCCCCGGGATCACAATTTCAGAAAAAATCTGACGTTCTCCAATTCACTCAAAAATGGTGCCGAACAGTTGCAAATGCTCCTCTGAAAGGCTTGGCGGTCGAAACAGAAGGCTTTTTATCACAGGACAAGAAATCAGCCCTCGATAACTTAACCGGCAGAAAAAGATTTTTTTGAAAAAAACCCTAAGCCCCGGGGTCACAATTTCAGCAAATATCTGACTTTCGGCAATTCACTCAAAAATGTTGCCAAACGGTTGCAAATCCTTCTCTGAAAGGTTTGGCTGTCGAAACAGAAGGCTTTTTATCACAGGACAAGAAATCAGCCCTCGATAACTTAACCGGCAGAAAAAGATTTTTTTCAAAAAATACCTAAGCCCCGGGGTCACAAATTCAGCAAAAATCTGATTTTCGGCAATTCACTCAACAATGGTGCCAAACGGTTGCTAATGCTCCTCTGAAAGGTTTGGCGGTCGTAACAGAAGGCTTTTTATAACAGGACAAGAAATAAGCCCTCAACAACTTAAGCGGCAGAAAAAGATTTTTTTGAAAAAATCCCTAAGCCCCGGGGTCACAATTTCAGAAAATATCCGACTTTCGGCAATTCACTCATAAATGGTGCCAAACGGTTGCAAATGCTCCCCTGAAAGGTTTGGCGGTCGAAACAGAAGGCTTTTTATCACAGGACAAGAAATCAGCCCTCGACAACTTAACCAGCAGAAAAAGATTTTTTTGAAAAAATCCCTAAGCACACACAATTTCAGCAAAAATCTGACTTTCTCCAATTCACTCAAAAATGGTGCCAAACGGTTGCAAATGTTGCTCTGAAAGGTTTGGCGGTCGAAACAGAAGGCTTTTTATCACAGGTCAAGAAATCAGCCCTCAACAACTTTACCGGCAGAAAAAGATTTTTTTGAAAAAATCCCTAAGCCTCGGGGTCACAAATTCAGCAAAAATCTGATTTTCGGCAATTCACTCAAAAATGGTGCCAAACGGTTGCAAATGCTCCTCTGAAAGGTTTGGCGGTCGAAACAGAAGGCTTTTTATCACAGGACAAGAAATCAGCCCTCGACAACTTAACCGGCAGAAAAAGATTTTTTTGAAAAAATCCCTAAGCCCCGGGGTCACAATTTCAGCAAATATCTGATTTTCGGCAATTCACTCAAAAATGGTGCCAAACGGTTGCAAATGCTCCTCTGGAAGGTTTGGCGATCGAAACAGAAGGCTTTTTATCACAGGACAAGAAATCAGCCCTCGACAACTAAACCGGCAGAAAAAGATTTTTTTGAAAAAATCCCTAAGCCCCGGGATCACAATTTCAGCATAAATCTGACGTTTTCCAATTCACTCAAAAATGGTTCCAAACAGTTGCAAATGCTCCTCTGAAAGTTTTGGCGATCGAAACAGAAGGCTTTTTATCACAGGACAAGAAATCAGCCCTCGTTAACTAAACCGGCAGAAAAAGATTTTTTTGAAAAAAACCCTAAGCCCCGGGGTCACAATTTCAGCAAATATCTGACTTTCGGCAATTCACTCAAAAATGGTGCCAAACGCTTGCAAATCCTTCTCTGAAAGGTTTGGCGGTCGAAACAGAAGGCTTTTTATCACAGGACAAGAAATCAGCCCTCGACAACTTAACCGGCAGAAAAAGATTTTTTTCAAAAAATACCTAAGCCCCGGGGTCACAAATTCAGCAAAAATCTGATTTTCGGCAATTCATTCAACAATGGTGCCAAACGGTTGCTAATGCTCCTCTGAAAGGTTTGGCGGTCGTAACAGAAGGCTTTTTATCACAGGACAAGAAATCAGCCCTCAACAACTTAAGCGGCAGAAAAAGATTTTTTTGAAAAAATCCCTAAGCCCCGGGGTCACAATTTCAGAAAATATCCGACTTTCGGCAATTCACTCATAAATGGTGCCAAACGGTTGCAAATGCTCCCCTGAAAGGTTTGGCGGTCGAAACAGAAGGCTTTTTATCCAAGGACAAGAAATCAGCCCTCGACAACTTAACCAGCAGAAAAAGATTTTTTTGAAAAAATCCCTAAGCACACACAATTTCAGCAAAAATCTGACTTTCTCCAATTCACTCAAAAATGGTGCCAAACGGTTGCAAATGCTTCTCTGAAACGTTTGGCGGTCGAAACAGAAGGCTTTTTATCACAGGACAAGAAATCAGCCCTCGACAACTTAACCGGCAGAAAAAGTTTTTTTTGCATAAGTCCCTAAGCCCCGGGGTCACAAATTCAGCAAAAATCTGATTTTCGGCAATTCACTCAAAAATGGTGCCAAACGGTTGCAAATGCTCCCCTGAAAGATTTGGCGGTCGAAACAGAAGGCTTTTTATCACAGGAAAAGAAATCAGCCCTAAACAACTTAACCGGCAGAAAAAGATTTCTTTGAAAGAATCCCTAAACCCCGGGGTCACAATTTCAGCAAATATCTGACTTTCGGCAATTCACTCAAAAATGGTGCCAAAAGGTTTCAAATGCTCCCCTGAAAGTTTTGGCGGTCGAAACAGAAGGCTTTTTATCACAGGACAAGAAATCAGCCCTCAACAATTTAACCAGCAGAAAAGGAGTTTTTTGAAAAAATTCGTAAGCTCCGGGGTCACAATTTCAGCAAAAATCTAATTTTTGGCAATTCACTCAAAAATGGTGCCAAACGGTTGCTAATGCTTCTCTGAAAGTTTTGGCGATCGAAACAGGAGGCTTTTTATCACAGGACAAGAAATCAGCCCTCTAAAACTTAACCGGCAGAAAAATATTTTTTTGAAAAAATCCCTAAGCCCCGGGGTCACAAAATGAGCAAAAATCGGATTTTCGGCAATTCACTCAAAAATGGTGCCATACGGTTGCAAATGCTCCCCTGAAGGGTTTGGCGGTCGAAACGGAAGGCTTTTTATGACAGGACAAGAAATCAGCCCTTCGACAACTTAACCGGCAGGAAATTTTTTTTTGGAAAAAATCCCTAAGCCCCGGGGCTCACAATTTCAGAAAAAATCTAACTTTCTCCAATTCACTCAAGAATGGTGCCAAATGGTTGCAAATGCTCCTCTGAAAGGTTTGGCGGTCAAAACAGAAGGCTTTTTATCACAGGACAAGAAATCAGCCCTCGACAACTTAACCGGCAGAAAAAGATTTTTTTGAAAAAATCCCTAAGCCCCGGGGTCACAATTTCAGCAAAACTCTGATTTTCGGCAATTCACTCAAAAATGGTGCCAAACGGTTGCAAATGCTCCTCTGAAAGGTTTGGCACTCGAAACAGAAGGCTTTTTATCACAGGACAAGAAATCAGCCCTCAACAACTTAACCGGCAGAAAAAGATTTTTTTTGAAAAAATCCCTAAGCCCCGGGGTCACAATTTCAGCAAAAATCTGAATTTCGGCAATTCACTCAAAAATGGTGCCAAACGGTTGCAAATGCTTCTCTGAAAGGTGTGGCGGTCGAAACCGAAGGCTTTTTATCACAGGACAAGAAATCAGCCCTCAACAACTTAACCGGCAGAAAAAGATTTTTTTGAAAAAATCCCTAAGCCCCGGGGTCACAATTTCAGCAAAAATCGGATTTTTGGCAATTCACTCAAAAATGGTGCCAAACGGTTGCAAATGCTCCTCTGAAAGTTTTGGCGGTCGAAACAGAGGGCTTTTTATCACAGGACAAGAAATCAGCCCTAAACAACTTAACCGGCAGAAAAAGATTTCTTTGAAAAAATCCCAAAGCCCCGGGGTCACAATTTCAGAAAAAATCTGATTTTCGGCAATTCACTCAAAAATGGTGCCGAACGGTTGCAAATGCTCCTCTGAAAGGTTTGGCGGTCGAAACAGAAGGCTTTTTATCACAGGACAAGAAATCAGCCCTCAACAACTTAACAGGTAGAAAAAGATTTTTTTGAAAAAAGCCCTAAGCCCTTCGGTCACAATTTCAGCAAAAATCTGATTTTCGGCAATTCACTCAAAAATGGTGCCAAACGGTTGCAAATGCTCCTCTGAAAGGTTGGCGGTCGAAACAGAAGGCTTTTTATCACAGGACAAGAAATCAGCCCTCGACAACGTAACCGGCAGAAAAAGATTTCTTTGAAAAAATCCCTAAGCCCCGGGGTCACAATTTCAGCAAATATCTGACTTTCGGCAATTCACTCAAAAATGGTGCCAAAAGGTTTCAAATGCTCCCCTGAAAGTTTTGGCGGTCGAAACAGAAGGCTTTTTATCACAGGACAAGAAATCAGCCCTCAACAATTTAACCAGCAGAAAAGGATTTTTTTGAAAAAATTCGTAAGCCCCGGGGTCACAATTTCAGCAAAAATCTGATTTTTGGCAATTCACTCAAAAATGGTGCCAAACGGTTGCAAATGCTTCTCTGAAAGTTTTGGCGATCGAAACAGGAGGCTTTTTATCACAGGACAAGAAATCAGCCCTCAACAACTTAACCGGCAGAAAAAGATTTTTTTGAAGAAATCCCTAAGCCCCGGGGTCACAATTTCAGCAAAAATCGGATTTTTGGCAATTCACTCAAAAATGCTGCCAAACGTTTGCAAATGCTTCTCTGAAAGTTTTGGCGATCAAACAGAAGGCTTTTTATCACAGGACAAGAAATCAGCCCTCGACCACTTAACCGGCAGAAAAAGATTTTTTTGAAAAAATCCCTAAGCCCCGGGGTCACAATTTCAGCAAAACTCTGATTTTCGGCAATTCACTCAAAAATGGTGCCAAACGGTTGCAAATGCTCCTCTGAAAGGTTTGGCGGTCGAAACAGAAGGCTTTTTATCACAGGACAAGAAATCAGCCCTCAACAACTTAACCGGCAGAAAAAGATTTTTTTTGAAAAAATCCCTAAGCCCCGGGGTCACAATTTCAGCAAAAATCTGAATTTCGGCAATTCACTCAAAAATGGTACCAAACGGTTGCAAATGCTCCTCTGAAAGGTGTGGCGGTCGAAACCGAAGGCTTTTTATCACAGGACAAGAAATCAGCCCTCAACAACTTAAGCGGCAGAAAAAGATTTTTTTGAAAAAATCCCTAAGCCCCGGGGTCACAATTTCAGCAAAAATCTGATTTTCGGCAATTCACTCAAAAATGGTGCCAAACGGTTGCAAATGCTCCTCTGAAAGGTTTGGCGGTTGAAACAGACGGCTTTTTATCACAGGACAAGAAATCAGCCCTCAACAACTTAACCACCATAAAAAGATTTTTTTGAAAAAATCCCTAAGCCCCGGGGTCACAATTTCAGTAAAAATCTGATTTTCGGCAATTCACTCAAAAATGGTGCCAAACGGTTGCAAATGCTCCTCTGAAAGGTTTGGCGGTTGAAACAGAAGGCGTTTTATCACAGGACAAGATATCAGCCCTCAACAACTTAACCGGCAGAAATTTCTTTTTTTGAAAAAATCCCTAAGCCCCGGGGTCACAATTTCAGCAAAAATCTAATTTTTGGCAATTCACTCAAAAATGGTGCCAAACGGTTGCTAATGCTTCTCTGAAAGTTTTGGCGATCGAAACAGGAGGCTTTTTATCACAGGACAAGAAATCAGCCCTCGACAACTTAACCGGCAGAAAAATATTTTTTGAAAAAATCCCTAAGCCCCGGGGTCACAAAATGAGCAAAAATCGGATTTTCGGCAATTCACTCAAAAATGGTGCCATACGGTTGCAAATGCTCCCCTGAAGGGTTTGGAGGTCGAAACGGAAGGCTTTTATCACAGGACAAGAAATCAGCCCTTCGACAACTTAACCGGCAGGAAATTTTTTTTTGGAAAAAATCCCTAAGCCCCGGGGCTCACAATTTCAGAAAAAATCTAACTTTCTCCAATTCACTCAAGAATGGTGCCAAACGGTGCAAATGCTCCTCTGAAAGTTTGGCGGTCAAAACAGAAGTCTTTTTATCACAGGACAAGAAATCAGCCCTCAACAACTTAACCGGCATAAAAAGATTTTTTTGAAAAAATCCCCTAAGCCCCGGGGTCACAATTTCAGCAAAAATCAGATTTTTGGCAAGTCACTCAAAAATGGTGCCAAACTGTTGCAAATGCTCCTCTGAAAGGTTTGGCGGTCGAAACAGAAGGCTTTTTTCACAGGACAAGAAATCAGCCCTCGACAACTTAACGGCAGAAAAAGATTTTTTTGAAAAAATCCCTAAGCCCCGGGGTCACAATTTCAGCAAAAATCTGACTTTCTCCAATGCACTCAAAAATGGTGCCAAACGGTTGCAAATGTTCCTCTGAAAGGTTTGGCGGTCGAAACAGAAGGCTTTTTATCACAGACAAGAAATCAGCCCCCAACAACTTTGCCGGCAGAAAAAGATTTTTTTGAAAAAAAATCTGTAAGCCCCGGGGTCACAATTTCAGCAAAATTTGATTTTCGGCAATTCACTGAAAAATGGTGCCAAACGGTTGCAAATGCTCCTCTGAAAGGTTTGGCGGTCGAAACAGAAGGCTTTTTATCACAGGACAAGAAATCAGCCCTCAACAACTTAACCTGCAGAAAAAGATTTTTTGAAAAAATCCCTAAGCCCCGGGGTTACAATTTCAGCAAAAATCTGATTTTCGGCAATTCACTAAAAAATGGTGCCAAACGGTTGCAAATGCTCCTCTGAAAGGTTTGGTGGTCGAAACAGAAGGCTTTTTATCACAGGACAAGAAATCAGCCCTCGACAACTTAACCGGCAGAAAAAGATTTTTTTGAAAAAATCCCTAAGCCCCGTGGTCACAATTTCAGCAAAAATCTGACTTTCTCCAATTCACTCAAAAATGGTGCCAAACGGTTGCAAATGTTCCTCTGAAAGGTTTGGCGGTCGAAACAGAAGGTTTTTTATCACAGGACAAGAAATCAGCCCTCAACAACTTTGCCGGCAGAAAAAGATTTTTTTGAAAAACTCCCTAAGCCCCGGGGTCACAATTTCAGCAAAAATCTGATTTTCGGCAATTCACTGAAAAATGGTGCCAAACGGTTGCAAATGCTCCTCTAAAAGGTTTGGCGGTCGAAACAGAAGGCTTTTTATCACAGGACAAGAAATCAGCCCTCGACAACTTAACCGGCAGAAAAAGATTTTTTTTAAAAAAAATCTGTAAGCCCCGGGGTCACAATTTCAGCAAAAATCTGATTTTCGGCAATTCACTCAAAAATGGTGCCAAACGGTTGCAAATGCTCCTCTGAAAGGTTTGGTGGTCGAAACAGAAGGCTTTTTATCACAGGACAAGAAATCAGCCCTCGACAACTTAAACCGGCAGAAAAATGTTTTTTTGAAAAAAACCCTAAGCCCGGGGTCACAATTTCAGCAAATATCTGACTTTCGGCAATTCACTCAAAATGGTGCCAAACGGTTGCAATTGCTCCTCTGAAAGGTTTGGTGGTCGAAACAGAAGGCTTTTTATCACAGGACAAGAAATCAGCCCTCGACAACTTAACCGGCAGAAAAAGATTTTTTTGAAAAAATCCCTAAGCCCCGGGGTCACAATTTCAGCAAATATCTGATTTTCGGCAATTCACTCAAAAATGGTGCCAAACGGTTGTAAATGCTCCTCTGGAAGGTTTGGCGATCGAAACAGAAGGCTTTTTATCACAGGACAAGAAATCAGCCCTCGACAACTAAACCGGCAGAAAAAGATTTTTTTGAAAAAATCCCTAAGCCCCGGGATCACAATTTCAGCATAAATCTGACGTTTTCCAATTCACTCAAAAATGGTTCCAAACAGTTGCAAATGCTCCTCTGAAAGTTTTGGCGATCGAAACAGAAGGCTTTTTATCACAGGACAAGAAATCAGCCCTCGTTAACTAAACCGGCAGAAAAAGATTTTCTTGAAAAATCCCTAAGCCCCGGGATCACAATTTCAGAAAAAATCTGACGTTCTCCAATTCACTCAAAATGGTGCCGAACAGTTGCAAATGCTCCTCTGAAAGGCTTGGCGGTCGAAACAGAAGGCTTTTTATCACAGGACAAGAAATCAGCCCTCGATAACTTAACCGGCAGAAAAAGATTTTTTGAAAAAAACCCTAAGCCCCGGGGTCACAATTTCAGCAAATATCTGACTTTCGGCAATTCACTCAAAAATGTTGCCAAACGGTTGCAAATCCTTCTCTGAAAGGTTTGGCTGTCGAAACAGAAGGCTTTTTATCACAGGACAAGAAATCAGCCCTCGATAACTTAACCGGCAGAAAAAGATTTTTTCAAAAAATACCTAAGCCCCGGGGTCACAAATTCAGCAAAATCTGATTTTCGGCAATTCACTCAACAATGGTGCCAAACGGTTGCTAATGCTCCTCTGAAAGGTTTGGCGGTCGTAACAGAAGGCTTTTTATAACAGGACAAGAAATAAGCCCTCAACAACTTAAGCGGCAGAAAAAGATTTTTTTGAAAAAATCCCTAAGCCCCGGGGTCACAATTTCAGAAAATATCCGACTTTCGGCAATTCACTCATAAATGGTGGCCAAACGGTTGCAAATGCTCCCCTGAAAGGTTTGGCGGTCGAAACAGAAGGCTTTTTATCACAGGACAAGAAATCAGCCCTCGACAACTTAACCAGCAGAAAAAGATTTTTTTTGAAAAAATCCCTAAGCCACACACAATTTCAGCAAAAATCTGACTTTCTCCAATTCACTCAAAATGGTGCCAAACGGTTGCAAATGTTGCTCTGAAAGGTTGGCGGTCGAAACAGAAGGCTTTTTATCACAGGTCAAGAAATCAGCCCTCAACAACTTTACCGGCAGAAAAAGATTTTTTTGAAAAAATCCCTAAGCCTCGGGTCACAAATTCAGCAAAAATCTGATTTTCGGCAATTCACTCAAAAATGGTGCCAAACGGTTGCAAATGCTCCTCTGAAAGGTTTGGCGGTCGAAACAGAAGGCTTTTTATCACAGGACAAGAAATCAGCCCTCGACAACTTAACCGGCAGAAAAAGATTTTTTTGAAAAAATCCCTAAGCCCCGGGGTCACAATTTCAGCAAATATCTGATTTTCGGCAATTCACTCAAAAATGGTGCCAAACGGTTGCAAATGCTCCTCTGGAAGGTTTGGCGATCGAAACAGAAGGCTTTTTATCACAGGACAAGAAATCAGCCCTCGACAACTAAACCGGCAGAAAAAGATTTTTTTGAAAAAATCCCTAAGCCCCGGGATCACAATTTCAGCATAAATCTGACGTTTTCCAATTCACTCAAAAATGGTTCCAAACAGTTGCAAATGCTCCTCTGAAAGTTTTGGCGATCGAAACAGAAGGCTTTTTATCACAGGACAAGAAATCAGCCCTCGTTAACTAAACCGGCAGAAAAAGATTTTTTGAAAAAAAACCCTAAGCCCCGGGGTC
>NW_028293352.1:0-34586 GCF_964106645.2 Podarcis pityusensis
GCATTTAAGAGTCCAAATGGACCTATTTGATCTTTATTGGCTCAACAGCCAGTGTGGTCTGGTGGACAGGAACATGGAAAGCTACCAAGTCCGATCACTGGTCCATCTAGCTCAGTATTGTCTACAATGATTGGCAGGACCTTTGAAGGGTTTCTGAAAGGGAATACTCCCAGCCCTATCTGGAGATGTCAGGAATAGTATCTGAGACCCTCTGCACGCAAAGCAGATGCCAGACCCTCCAAGTGTCCCCATCTTCCAGGGATGTCCCTGATTTAGAGAAGCCGTCCCCATTTCTGATTTGATCCCAGAATGCCCCACTTTTCCTTAGGATGTCCCTATTTTCACTGGAGAAACGTTGGAGGGTATGGAGTTATCTGACCCCCAAGTCGTCTGAAGGCAATCCTGTATAGGGAAGTCTTTTTAAATGTTTAATGTTTTATTATGTTTCTATATATGTTGAAAGCTGCCCAAAGTGTGTGGGGTATAAATAGTAAAATTATCTTTATGGAATGGGGCGTCCCTATTTTCATCGGAGAAATGTTGTAGGGCTCTACCACTGAGCTATGGCACTTCCCAAAGTGTCAAGTCAAACTTTCCCTGTCAATGAATATTGCTGTCAATGAATATTGACGCCATTCATTTATTCAGAATGCACACAATTCCCCCTGCCCCCAGACTGCAACATTCCTTACATTTCCCAAGGAATCTTCTGTTGCTGGAGAGGAGGACACCATATAGTGCAATAGCAAAGGGGGTTGCAGTGATTATTCACAGAACTGTATTTGGTAGTACAGTGGTACCTCACATACGCTTCAGGTTACAGACTCCGCTAACCCAGAAATAGTGCTTCAGGTTAAGAACTTTGCTTCAGGATGAGAACAGAAATCGTGCTTCGGCGGTGCAGCGGCAGCAGGAGGCCCCATTAGCTAAAGTGGTGCTTCAGGTTAAGAACAGTTTCAGGTTAAATACGGACCTCCGGAACGAATTAAGTACTTAACCTGAAGTACCACTGTAATGTGGTAAGTGACTTGTCTTATAAGCAGAGATTGGAACTGGCCACGTGAGCAGGTGAGGAGAGAGTTAACATCCCTCCCCCCCCCCTTGGTGATCAGCACTCCGTCCACCCACATCTGTTGCTATTTGCATTTTTAACTTAATGATCAGAAATATGGAACCTATGCATCTTCAGATGTTGTTGGACTACATCTCCCATCATCCCTGATCATTGACCATGCTGGCTGGGGTTGTTGGGAGATTTAGTCCAATTGCATCTGTTGAAGCACAGCTTCCACATCCCTGGGTTTGACCCTAAGCCAGAAAGAGGTCAGCTCCTGCCAGCTTCATCGCCTCTCCAATGCATTAAAATATTCTCATGAATTGTTCTTGTAACTGCAGGTTTGTTTTTGGTTTTTTAAAAAAATCAATAATAATTACCAAACCAAACATAATTTTTATTTGTTAGCCAAGGGCTGTCGATACTATGTAAAAATCACTCAAAATGTGATAAAAAACCAAAACATAAAATCTAGTCTTCTACTCTACAGCAATACCAATAAACAGTAGCCCATTACAAAAAGGAAAGGAAATGCAACATATATTTGTAATTTAACTTGGCACTTTTAACTCAGATTTAGCACCCATGTCTCCTCCCTCTCCTTTTCTTCCCTCTCCACATTCACTGTTTTAAAAATCATAGCTGAGTCAGAAATGAAGATTAATCTGCATCCTGCAGGAGCCTTATTACTCAGGCTTGCTTCCATTCCTGAGATATCACAAGCAAAATCCAGCACTTGGCAGCCCAGAATTCATCTTCTTACCATTTACTTTAATCTTATGAAAACAATGGCCAAGTTGCAGACAGTAAGGTGTCAATAGCCAACATAACATCAAGATGACATCACCACGAGATTCACTCCAATCAGATAGGCTTGCGGCAGCCTATCCCCCCCCCCCGCCCCCCGCCCCGTTACTAAAAGTCTCCAGTTCATGCCCTGCTGGACTTCAGAGTTCTGGGCAACCCTACAGAGTTCTCCTGTCCCAGGCTCACCAGAGATATCTGAACCACCATAAACGCAGTTAGGGACTGAGATCTACAGTAATGGTTGGAGCTCTTTAGCTGTGTGTTCTGCACCTCCTAAGCTAGGGCCCCTCTAGATGGGTGTTATGTACTAAGCTTGGATCCTAGAAGGATAGGCAAGTAGGATCCTAGAATGCAAAAACTGATTGGCTTGCAGGAAAAGACCAATCAGGCTCCAGCAGGAAGTTAATCAGCCTATTAGGCTGGGAGGATCGTAGAATGCAACAACTGATTGGCCTGCAGGAAAAGACCAATCAGGCTCCAGGAGGGAAGCAGAATCAGCCAATCAGATGGGGCTCATTGTGTAAATAATGTATATAAAAGCCTGAGGTTTGGGGGGGCAATTCAGTCACTGTTTTACAAGCTGCAATAAAGAGCATGAAATCACTACAGGACTCTGAGTATATTTCAGTGGGTGTTTTATTGAAACCAGACAGGCACCTACAGTTCTGATACGTTGTCATCTCTTCTGTTCTGTATTTCATAATTGTTATGATTTTAAAAGTGTTTTTATTGAACACCACCATGAGTTGGCAGTTTATAAATATTCTTAAAAGGAAGAATGAAATAGATAATGCTTAATGTAGCAGAGAATTTGGCTTTTACAAACCTGGTGAAGTTCCTTTGTATAACCTGTTAGCACCTCTTGCTAAGCAAACATTAAAAAATAATAATTATGAATTAACCTTGATCACAATCATCTTTGTTTAAGGGCTATTGTCATCTCTGGTCGAAGCTGTGTAAATAGAGGCCTGGAATAGGAAAAGTCCCCTCCCATTCTTTTCCACAGCAAGCTTTTTTGCATAGCCAATGGTGGTCAACATCTCCAAAGGGCTGTGTTAGGGTTAGGTCTACCCCTCAGCCACAGAATATTCTGCCAATGTTTGCCTAAGAGGAAACAGCCAAAAGTTTACTAAAATTTAAGACATATAATAAAAGAGACAGTGATGACTACCAACTTTAAAAAGAGGATCAGACTAATTCATAGAGGATAAGGCTATGTTCTGCCTCCGTGATTGAGGCAATACACCCATGTAAGTTGTTGAGAATCACAAGTGGAGAGAGTGCAATTAAGCCCAGGTTCTGCTGGATATTCCCATAGGACCAGCCTGGCCTGGTCCAGGGTCCTTCTTAGGTAAACGCTTACTTTGGAGCATGTATTATTATTAAAGAAATTTATATACCACCCTTCATGAAAGGCCACAGGGTCATTTACAACATAAATGTCATAATCCAAATGCATATCATAATATTCATAAAATAATAACAATGATATAAGCCCACCCTGCATAATCGATCACAAGACGCGGTGCACACACACCATTCAAATGGCAATGCCCATCAACTTCAGGGGGAAGCCCTCTCAAATATTTTATTGCAGGGGCCAAAGGGACCTCAGCCCCTGGGAGTTGGCTCCTATGGTTCCCAGGATTCTCTGTGGGAAGTTTTGAATGTGTGTTAAGTGTGCTTTGAATACATGATGTGGATGTGAGCTTACAGAGCATGGAGGGCTACATAATCCTTATCACCACCTTTGTGACATCACTGGATACAACTCACTGCATATTAAACAGAATCTTGCTGATAAATTCTAAAAATACATTTAGGACTGACCCTCACATTTCAACTGTAGTGCGCAACGCGCGATGTCCTCTGAAGCCAAATGAAACATGAATGTTTCGTACTTTGGGTAATGTACCAGATTGCTTCCTCCTGCCCACGCTGGAACAGTCTTTTGAATAAAGAGGACTTGGAGACTCCGGTCCACCCTTCGGACATTTGCAAAAAGCCCACGTTCTACTTACAAGCAACCTACTAATTTCTTTTCCAACTGAAATGCCTCTCCTTTCTTCCAGTGACAATTCCCAGAGCTGTTGGCCAAGGAATGTATGAATAACAAGTGACATTACCGCTTCTCACTGGGATTCCATAGCAACACTCTGCAGTATGTTCTCAATGTTCCAGGATAGAGAGATCATAGGAGAGCAATCTTGCAACATCTTGTACTAGATATACATATAAGGTTCCAAGGATTTTCACATCTAGTGCTTCTTCTTTTTTCACATTTAGCAAGAGAAGAAAGGACATCTGCACTAAGCCCAGCTGTGTGAAACAAGGCAGGGTTCCTCCTATGTAAAAAAGAAAAAAGAGTGCTGTGTTGCTCTCTTCTTCTTTCCAAACAGAAAACAGGAAATGGGTCACTTGTGCTGCATTAAGAATGGATATTGGTTAGATAGGGTGATACTTCTAACTGAACCAGCTGCAAAAATTGTTTGGCTGCATAGAACTGTTCATCTGCCACTTAGACCACCGAAAAATAGCCACAACTAGATACTGAACAGAAGAATGTGAATCCATCATAAAAAGAAAAATGCATCATCAGGTGTGTAAAAGGCGAAATAGAGCAATAAAGGATTGGGAGCAGGGCAGGGGCAGGAGAGTGCTAGAGTCCTGTCTAGTCAAGTTGCGTGGGATCAATTCCAATCTATTACCTCCGAGGATGTGGACAGGCTGCTTGGACGAGTGAAACCAACCACCTGCCTCCTTGATCCTTGCCCATCCTGGCTGATAAAAGTGAGCCGGGAAGGGCTGAGTGATGGGCTCTGCGGGGTGGTGAATGCTTCCCTCTGTCAGGGAGCCTTCCCAGACCCGCTGAAAGAGGCGGTCATTAAACCGCTTCTTAAAAAATCATCTTTAGATGCGGCCAATATGGCCAACTATCGCCCAGTCTCAAATCTTCCATTATTGGGCAAGGTGATTGAGTGAGTGTTTGCTGAACAACTCCAGGCACGCCTGGAAGAAGCGGACCATTTGGATCCCTTCCAGTCGGGATTCAGGCCTCATCATGGGACTGAAATTGCCTTGGTTGCACAGGTTTATGATCTCCGGTGGGCTAGGGACAAAGGTGAGAGCTGTTTCCTAGTTTTGCTGGATCTCTCAGCGGCTTTTGATACCATCGACCAGAACATCCTTCTGGACCGCCTAGAGGGGCTGGGAGCTGGGGGCACTGTTATACAGTGGTTCCACTCCTTCCTCCTGGGCTGTGTTCAGAAAGTGGTGTGGGGGATGAGTGTTCAAACCCCTGGGTTCTCACTTGTAGGGTGCCTCAGGGTTCTGTCCTCTCCCCCATGCTTTTCAACATCTACATGCAGCCACTGGGAGAGATCATCAGGGGGTTTGGGCTGGGTGTTCATCAATATGCGGATAATAATAATAATAATAATAAATTTTATTTATATCCCGCCCTCCCCAGCCGAAGCCGGGCTCAGGGCGGCTAACAACAATAAAACAGTACAAAAGTACAGCATAAACAACAGTCTAAAATCATTCGTTATAAAATTAATTAATTCAAGCCACTGGCAACTATTGGGCCAGAGCTCCGCGAAGATTGCCGAGGGAGGGAGTCAGGCTGTGCCCTGGCCAAAGGCCTGGTGGAACAGCTCTGTCTTGCAGGCCCTGCGGAAAGATGTCAAGTCCCGCAGGGCCCTGGTCTCTTGTGACAGAGTGTTCCACCAGATCGGAGCCACAGCCGAAAAAGCCCTGGCTCTAGTTGAGGCCAGCCTAACTTCTCTGTGGCCTGGGACCTTCAAGATGTTTTTATTCGAAGACCGTAAGTTTCTCTGTGGGGCATACCAGGAGAGGCGGTCCCGTAGGTACGAGGGTCCTAGGCCGTATAGGGCTTTAAAGGTTAAAACCAGCACCTTAAACCTGATCCTGTACTCCACCGGGAGCCAGTGCAGCTGGTATAGCACCGGATGAATGTGGTCTCGCAGCGAAGACCCCGTAAGGAGTCTCGCTGCAGCATTCTGCACCCGCTGGAGTTTCTGGGTCAGTCTCAAGGGCAGCCCCACGTAGAGCGAGTTACAATAATCCAGTCTGGAGGTGACCGTCGCATGGGTCACAGTGGCTAGGTCAGGGCGAGAGAGGTAAGGAGCCAACTGCTTAGCTTGGCGGAGATGGAAAAATGCCGCCTTTGTTATAGCTGCAATCTGCGCCTCCATGGAAAGGGAGGTGTCGAAGATTACACCCAAACTCTTAACGGACGGTGCTGGCACTAATTGCGCCCCCGCAGGAGATGGGAGTTGTCCCCCCAATCCCATATCGCCCCGTCCCAGCCACAGGACCTCTGTCTTCGAAGGATTTAGCTTCAACCGGCTCCCACGTAACCATCCAGCCACAGCTTCCAAACATCTGGTCAATGTGTCTGGGGCCGAGTCAGGATGGCCATCCATCAACAGATAGAGTTGGGTGTCATCGGCATACTGATGGCAACCCAGCCCAAAACTCCGAACAAGCTGGGCGAGGGGGCGCATAAAGATGTTGAAAAGCATCGGGGAGAGTATCGCACCCTGAGGTACTCCACACACCAAGGAGTGGCGCGATGACAATTCCCCTCCAAGCGCCACCCTCTGTCCCCGACCAGAGAGAAACGAGCGCAGCCATTGAAGGACTGTGCCCTGGATCCCCACGTCGGCAAGGCGGTGGTCCAGAAGTTCATGATCGACCATGTCGAAAGCTGCTGACAGATCTAGAAGAATCAGCAGCCCCGACCCGCCTCGATCCAGCTGTCTACGAAGATCATCTGTTAGGGCAACCAGAGCCGTCTCGGTCCCATGACCAGCGCGGAAGCCGGACTGGAATGGATCCAGAGCCGATGTTTCATCCAGAAACCCACCAAGCTGTTCAGCAACCGCTCTCTCAATCACCTTACCCAGGAACGGAAGATTCGAAACCGGGCGGTAATTGGATAGATCTAAAGGATCTAATGATGTTTTCTTTAAGAGCGGGCGCACCACTGCCTCCTTCAGTTCCCCTGGGAATGTCCCCGTGCCTAGGGACAAATTGATGATATCCCCCAGGAGGGCCCGCACCTCGTCTGGACATGCTCTAATCAGCCAAGACGGGCACGGGTCGAGAGGACAGGTGGTGGGCTTTCCAGCTCGGAGGAGTCTGTCCACATCGGCTGGGGATATCCGGTCGAAGTGGTCCAATACTGGACCCGAGGACAGTCGAGGGGCCTCCAGTTCCTTTATTGTATTCAAATTGGCCGGGAGGTCATGGCGGAGCAACAAGACTTTCTCCGCAAAAAAGCTCGCAAATGCCTCACAGCTGTGTGTCAAATTGTTATTTAAATTTGGCTGTCCCTCAAGGGACGTTAAAGACCTGATTATACTAAATAATTGTGCTGGGCGAGAGCTAGCGGATGCAATGGAGGCCGAAAAGTATGACTTCTTAGCAGCCTTCACTGCCATCTCGTAGGTTTTCATAAAAGCCCTATAAGATGTTCTTGAGGCTCCGTCACGGGCACCCCGCCATACTCGCTCTAGCCGTCTGAGGTCCCGCTTCATTTTCCGGAGCTCCTCGGTAAACCAGGGAGCCCGGTTTCTGCGGGGTCGCAGAGGGCGCTTAGGTGCGATCTCATCAATGGCTGCCAGGAGCTGGGTATTCCAGCCCTCAACAAGCTCAGTCAATGAGTCGCCAGGGGGAGCAAGGTCCCGCAAGGCTTGGCGGAATCTATCAGGGTCCATCAGCCTCTGCGGGCGAGCCCAAATCGGCTCGCCACCTAAGCAGGGTGGGGGTGGAAAGTCAATCCTGGCTTTCAGAGCATAGTGATCAGACCATGGCACCTTCATCGAAGGAGACATGATCACATCTATACCTACGCCAAAGATCAAATCCAGCGTGTGGCCTGCTTGATGTGTGGGGCCCGAAACAAACTGGGAGAGCCCTAGTGTCGCCATGGAAGACACCAGGTCCAGAGCCTGTGAGGAGGGAGTGGCATCAGCATGGATGTTAAAGTCCCCCAATACCAATAGGTTAGGGAACTCCAAGGCCCAGCCGGCCACCGCCTCCAATAGGCCTGACAGGGTGGCTGCTGGTGCGCTAGGTGGCCGGTACACCAGCCAGACAGCCAAGCTCTCCTCGGAGCCCCACACTAGGCCAACACATTCAATGCCAGGGATCGATGGTGATGGTAGAGCCCTGAAAGGACAATCTTCCCGGATTAATAATGCCACCCCTCCCCCCCGGCCCACAGTCCGCGACTGGTGGAGGACGGAGAAACCCGGGGGCGCCATCTCTCGTAAGGTAACTGTTGCCCCTTCGCGCACCCAGGTCTCCGTCACACAAGCCAGGTCGACCCCCTGCGAGATAAAGAAATCTCGCAGGGTGGCGGTTTTATTGCCTATAGACCTGGCATTGCACAGCACCAGTGACGGAGGTGAGTAATCCTTGCTCACCCTACCCTCGTCCCTCGGGATGGGGCGCAGATTGGAAGGGGTACGAGCGTGTCCATATCTCGATCCCCTTCGCCTATAACATCTGCCCCCACCGCCATACCTCCCTCGCCCCTCCACGGTAGCAATCCCAGGCCTCATGGTAGCCTCCATTGATGGCAATTAATGTTATTCTTTCGCAGCCTAAAACAATAAAACCTTATAACAATAAAAACAAACAAAAAACAACAACCCAGAAAACAATAAAACAATACAAACAAAAACTGCAAAAATTACAAATTCATCAAAATCTAACAAAGTCCCAAGCCCACCCAAACATCCATCCCACCCCCATATATAAAAAATCTAAAGGGAAAGGAAAATATTTAATAATAATAATAATAAAAATATGTTAAAAAGAACTCTGCACCCCTCCGGGTCCTGCTGGGCAGTAGCAGCATCAGTGGCAGCAACCATCCTTGTGGAGCCCCACCCTGGGCCAGATAGTAAGTGGCAAGAAGGAGCAGGGCCCTCAGGCACTCACACAGGGGAGGCAAGCAGCAGAGCAGTCCTTGTGAGGCTTCAGGCCCCGCCCCAGGCCAGATGGGAAGTGGCAAGAGCAGGGCCCTCAGGCACTCACCACAGGGAAGTCTTCCTGGGCAGCAGAGCAGTCCTTGTGAGGCTTCAGGCCCCGCCCCAGGCCAGATGGGAAGTGGCAAGAGCAGGGCCCTCAGGCACTCACCACAGGGAAGTCTTCCTGGGCAGCAGAGCAGTCCTTGTGAGGCTTCAGGCCCCGCCCCAGGCCAGATGGGAAGTGGCAAGAGCAGGGCCCTCAGGCACTCACCACAGGGAAGTCTTCCTGGGCAGCAGAGCAGTCCTTGTGAGGCTTCAGGCCCCGCCCCAGGCCAGATGGGAAGTGGCAAGAGCAGGGCCCTCAGGCACTCACCACAGGGAAGTCTTCAGGGAAGCTGATACCCAGCTCTACCTTTCTTTCAAATCAGAACCAGTGAAGGCAGTGAAGGTCCTGTGTGAGTGTCTGGAGGTAGTTGGAGGATGGATGGTGGCTAACAGATTGAGGTAGAATCCTGACAAGACAGAAGTACTGTTTTTGGGAGACAGGAGGCAGGCAGGTGTGGAGGACTCCCCAGTCCTCCACACCCTGAAGGACCAGGTGTGCCGCCTGGGAGTCATTTTGGACTCGCAGCTGTCCATGGAAGCGCAGGTCAATTCTGCTGTTTACCAGCTCCATCTGGTATGCAGGCTGAGACCCTATCTGCCCGTGGACTGTCTTGCCAGAGTGGTGCATGCTCTGGTTATGTCTCACTTGGACTACTGCAATGCGCTCTATGTGGGGCTACCTTTGAAAGTGACCCAGAAACTGCAACTAATCCAGAATACGGCAGCTAGACTGGTGACTGGGACTGGCCACCAAGAGCACATAACACCGGTCTTGAAAGACCTACATTGGCTCCCAGTATGTTTCCAGGCACAATTCAAAGTGTTGGTACTGACCTTTAAAGCCCTAAACGGCCTCGGTCCAGTATACCTGAAGGAGCGTCTCCATCCCCATTGTCCTACCTGGACACTGAGGTCCATCGCCAAGGGCCTTCTGGTGGTTCCCTCACTGCGAGAAGCCAAGTTACAGGGAACCAGGCAGAGGACCTTCTAGGTAGTGGCACCCGTCCTGTGGAACACCCCCCCCACCAGATGTCAAAGAGAACAACAACTACCAGACTATTAGAAGACATCTGAAAGCAGCCCTGTTTAGGGAAGCTTTTAATGTTTGATGGATTACTGTATTTTAATGTTTTGTTGGAAGCCACCCAGAGTGGCTGGGGAAGCCCAGCCAGATGGGCGGGGTATAAATAATAAATTTTATTATTGTTGTTGTTATAAAGGAAATGAGAAAAGTATGCTTGGTGAAATTATGTATAAAACACGATGTCTATTATCCCCAAATATATTTTCCCAGATTTCCTCTCCCCTTTTTGTCTTTGCTAAAAACCCAGTTCTAGAGTATTGTGTTCTGGACACTGTGGTTTAAGATGGATCTTACTAAATGGGATCATATCCAGAGAAGACAAAACTGGTGAGGAAACTGGAGAAAAAGGGCACCATTGCTATTTTGGGGTAAGATTCAATCACATACTGGCATATTCAGGTTACACAATTATACTTTGAGGTTTCCTTAATAAGCTATTTAGTTTCCTACATTGTTTCTCCCCCCTCTTTTCCTCTTTGATGGTCTTTGGGCAAGGCTAATTCAGTCCTCACATAAACATTATGGGAAAATATTCACAACATTCCCTGTTTATTAATATTTATAAACAGAGTTTCGTCAGGCCCCCAAATATTACTATGGCTGAAATCCTAAGCACTCTCGCTTGTGAGGAAGTCCCACTGAACTTAGTGAAGTTTGCTTCCAAGTAGATGTACACAGAATCAGGCCACACAAGTGTGGTGGCCATACTCTTGTCTAACATTTGCCCATTGTCAGTCTGAATGGCTGTCAGAGGACAGTCCTCTATTTGAAGCGTTATCAGATCCAAGACTGAGGGCTTAACCACATCATCTTCCCTCATCAGGGAAACATAATCTTTAGTGCTGAATTGGAACAAATGGCCATTAGGTTTTCCATGGATTGCCATTTGTTCCGATTTAGCACAAAAGAGCAGGTTTTCTGGGAGAAAGCAGCAGGTCAAGTGGAAAACCATGTGGGAATATTAATAATATCCTTCCTAACTTGCGCTAGCAAGTTCCTTTACTTAGCAGAGTTTACATTCCCCTTCTCAAACACAGCAAAAAACTAGTTGCAAACTCGTGTGAGTTTCTTAAGACAATACGCAATTCAATCTGGCTCGTCCGGATTGAAATGTGTTGTAATATTTTTCTGGCAAGACCCCTTGAATCCCTCCTAAATGAATAAAGACACCACAGTCTTATTCATAAGCAATAAAAAGAAAGTTTACTCACAATCAGTCAGAGCACGGTGTGATCCCTGAAGGCAGGCTTAAGGCTTAAAGTTACAAGCATATACAAACAGATTTACCCCATCTGCGGGTTGACCTAATGACTGCAGTTAGCAGTACGGGAAGTTCGCAGGACGAAAGGAAGATGGAAAAGAGAAAGAGTGGCAGCATGCCTTGTCCTTTCACCACATCTAGAAAGGTCATGCCCACCCACTAGTCACATGCAAGGAAGGATGCTCCAGGCCAGGAGGAAGAGGAAGTTTCAACTGGCTGGACCATACATTCCCTTGCATGTCTACTCTAGGAAAACAAGGAATGTTGCACTTGACTGCTCCCAGTGGATTACATCCCACAAACCACTTCCTAGGCACAGGAAAAGTGAAAGTGTGAATGATCCCTAAGGAGCATAAAATGGGCCATGAAGATCTCCATCAGCACTAAGCACTTGGGCAGCAAATGGAGCAGATGCAAAGGTCACCTGGCCACAGTCTTGTTCTCACGGTAGAGAGATGTATTTTAGTAGATATGTGTTACTTGAGAAACTGCCTTATTCATACCCAGTAGGTCCAGGGGTTTTGCAGGAGAGTTTTTCATTCAAGTCTCCAAAATATCTGATGCTCACCCCACAGTAACTCAGAGCAGGACTTTCTGTTTGGCAGCCCCTCTTCTGTTGAACAGCATCCCTCTTGAGCTACGACAGGTGCCCAGTACCTGTACTTTCCAGAAACAATTGAAGACATTTCTCTTTCCCCAAGTTTTTTACAGTTGGATGTAGAAGTCTCTGCCTTAGGTATGCATTTTGTATTATCTTCAGCTATACTTTATACTGTTTAAACCTTGTGTTAGCAAGGTTTAAAATAACTTTTATTTTTTTAAAAAACCACCAGAGGCTTTTCTATTAAGCATTGTAGGAGCTGAAATTCCATGGGAGCAGAAAATACTTTTTTGTTTGTGACGACAGCTGCACAGATGTTGTTAGCCCAGAGATGGAAAGAAGATAAAGTCCCTAGCAGAGAGGAATGGCAGATGAAGTTGTTGGACTATGACAAAATGGGAAAACTGACCAGAAAGCTCAGGAACCAGGAAGACCAAAACTTTAATAAGGAATGGGAAAAATCTATATGTTGCCTTAAAGACCACTGCAAGCAGTTGAAAACACTAGCAGGACTGTAATAACGCTTGTAATGTAATGAGAACTTTGGATATAATGGAGTTATAAAAAAACCTTGGTTTTGTGAAAAAGATGCAGTAGAAAAGGTTTAACGATGGAACCCATTGGAGGGGAAGGTGGGAAGTCCAGAGATTCAGAGGACTCTTAACAGTGGCTATTTCATGGAATGATTGTAATTTTGAATATGTAAAACCAAATAAAAATTGTTATAAAAAAAATAAACCTTGTGTTAGCTGTTTATATGTGAAAGGTGATTTGTGAAGATGTAGATGGTGATAATTTCTAAATTTGAATCTATACCAAAAAATAGCAGATGCAAATGTTATGAAAATAGGTGTCCTCTTTGGTAATTCATTTCCTCTCTCGAACAACGGGCTTTCTCTTTCTTGAGGCTTAACATCCATGGCAATACCAGCCTGCAGTCCAGCAATACTGAAGTCCATCTAGGTCCACAGGCATGGCCAAACTCGCCCCTCCAGATGTTTTGGGACTACAATTCCCATCATCCCTGACCACTGGCCCTGTTAGCTAGGGATGATGGGAGTTGTAGTCCCAAAACATCTAGAGGGCCAAGTTTGGCCATGGCTGATCTAGGAAGAGACTTTGACTTGAACCTTACACACATTTACCTAGTAAGCTGCATTGAACACAATGGGATCTGCTTCTGAATGAACACACTTAAGATTGCCCCACACAGCTGCATCTGCATTAGACAGTGACACAACTTGGCATAATGCACAGAGACTGCAGAGGCACTGTACCTTTAAAGCACATTCTTTCCTCCAAAAAATCTGGGCACTGTAGCTCACTCAACACAGAGTTGCAATTTTCAGCAACCCTTTACAAACCTAAAATTGATAAAATAGGGGTTTAAGGGTTGTGCCTGGCAAGGCTCACTTGAGGTTGGGGCTGTATGTATTTGCTGCAAGGAGATTCACCCAGGGCTCCTGTCTGAGACTGCTTTATTTCCCCTGCATATTTAAGACAGAGATGGGGAACCTTGTGGCTGGGAGCTGAATGTGGCCCTCCAACTTTCTCTGTCTTGGTTTTCTTTCCAGCCAGACCCCTCGTCAGCCCTGATTTGCACATTTCCAGAGTGTTTTTGGCTGGC
Organism: Podarcis pityusensis; assembly: GCF_964106645.2. Classification (NCBI taxonomy): domain Eukaryota; kingdom Metazoa; phylum Chordata; class Lepidosauria; order Squamata; family Lacertidae; genus Podarcis; species Podarcis pityusensis. The sequence goes on from NW_028293352.1 coordinate 13,544, forward strand.
TGGAATGTTTCCTTGAACCCGTAATGCCTTTTGCTTGCCTGGGAGGAGGATAGAGGTGTGTGTGTGTGTGTGTGTGTGTGTGTGTGTGAAGGAGCCTATTGTAAAAGGGCAAAATTTGCATTTGTTGCTCTGCCCATTTTTGCATCTGATCTTGCCCAGCAGTGACATACAGCCCTCAGAAGGTTGCTCCAAAGGGAATGTAGTCCTCAGGCTGAAAAAAGTTCCCATCCTCTAACCTGCAGATTCACTGGCAGTTTTGCACAGAGCTCTGTGTTCTAATCCTGCCAGCTCCAAGAAGAGGCAATGAATCTACTCCAGTGTAAGAAACTTGCAAGTCCTTGCTTTGAAAACAAACTTGCTCACCTATGTTCAGAGAAATGTCTGTTTAAAAATAACCTTTAAAGTATCCCTTTAGGGTGAAACTTTGCTACTTTGCTATCAGGAAAAAATAATAATACAGAGCTTCCTCAGAATTCAGCTGTTCTCCAGGATCTTGACACTTTGGGTCACACCCAAACCATAAATTTCAGAGCCAGTGTGGTGCAGTGGTTAGTGTCAAGCCAGGAACTAAAGGACCAGGGTTCAAAAAAACCCTTCAACCAGGAAGTTTCTTGGGGCCAGCCACTGCCTCCCAACATCACTTACATCACACGATTGTTGTGGGGATTAAATGAGGAATGGGAAAACCATGTACACCAACTTTAACTCCTTGGAGGAAAAGGTGGGCTATCAATGCAATAAATAATAATAAGTCTTGTATTGCTTCAAGAGTCACAGCTTCACCCAAAGAATCTTGTGAACTATAGTTCGCTATGGGAGCTGACCTCACAGACATACAATACCAGTACCCTGTAAAAGCTGTAGTTTGCAGGATTCTCCATGACTGTTAAAGTGGTATACAAGTGTTTTAAATGTGTGGTGTAGATGGGACTTTGTTCTGTAATAATGGTGTCCAAAGAGACTGGAATTTTGTGTCTTTCTCCAGAAAGCAAGTGAGTCTCGCCAAATGAACATATGCCTCTATTTTTGTCTTCTTATTTACACTGTATTCAATTTCAGGAGCCAGGCCCCCCCCTCCCCCTCAGGATGGGATTTCATTGCTAGATGGACTCTTTCATTGCCCAGCAGCACTCATTAACTTGTAAAGTGAGCTGGGACATTATTTGTGGCCACTGTTTCTAGCTGTTCTTGATGCCTCCTGCTCTTAACCCTGTCATGATGGAGATCAAAGAGGAAGACAAATCTGTGTGGCAGAAGCAGCTCACCAGGTGGGGGAGGGCTGCTATGCTAGTTTGTCAGCAGGTGGGTTGCTGTTGCTTACCCAGCAAGTAAAGGGTGTTGTAGCAAGGGACATCATTGTGGTGCAAGCACATCAGCAGGAGAGGTAGATTGGTTCTGTTGGTACATATTTTTATGCATATTGTATTATTTACGTGATGTTAGGCGCTCTGAGCCCAGCTCTGGCTGGGGAGGGTGGGGTACAAATAAAAAAATGTTATTATTAATTTATTATGTGTACTGTGCTGACTAGGGTGTCAGGTCAGGAGCATTCCAGACCCTGAGATTTCATGGAGTGCGCCCTGGAAACGGAGGTTACTGTATTTTTCGCTCCATAAGACACACTTTTTTCCTCCTAAAAAGTAAGGGGAAATGTGTGTGCATCTTATGGAGCAGATGCAGGCTGCGCAGCTATTGTTGAAGCCAGAAGAGCAAGAGCGAGAGCTGCTCAGTGCCTCTTGTTCTGCTGGCTTCAGCGATAGCTGTGCAGCTTGCTCTGGCTTTTCAGGGAGGTGGGAGAAGGGCAGCCCGTCTGTCCCTTCTCCCACCTCCCAGAAAAGCCAGCAAGAGCCGCTCTATCTTTAAAGAGCGAGTGTTTCTGCGGCTCTTGCTGGCTTTTCTTGTTTTCCTCCTCCAAAAAATAGGTGCTTCTTATGGTCAGGAGTGTCTTATAGAGCGAAAAATACGGTAATTGGAAGAGGGGAGCAGAGGTGGGCAGGCACAGCCACCCAGAGTATCTATGCAAGAGTTTTTCAACCTTGGGCCCCCAGATGTTGTTGGACTACAACTCCCATCATTGCCTGAAGCCAGCTCCCCAGCCTGGGGGATCCTTGCATCTTCCATGCAGAGGACCCGATCAAGCCAGCACAGAGGTTGTTGAGACAGGAGTGTGTACATGCTGAGAATGTGGGCATGGGAGAGCACATCTTTGTTGAAGACTCTGCTCTGCCATGTGATGCCCAAAATCTTCCAGGCATGTGGATGTTGTGCACGGCTCACTTCCATAAAGCAGCATGCTCAACACGCAGCCTGGTCGACCTTCATTTTGGTAATGGATGCACACAGATTACAACTCTGGGAGGTGGGTTTGACTGGGAGAGAGACAGTCCCAAAATCGCAAACTGAGCGAGGATTTGAATTACAGCATCCCCGACAGTAGCCTGGCATTGCTGCCTCTCCGTTATCTCACTCTACCACTGGGCACAGTTCTCTTTTCTGTTTCCATTCGCGAGACATCCGTGAAATGCCGCAGTTCCACGCTCGGCCTCTGGGGGGACACACGGTTCGCTCCGCTACCCATCAGCGCCCACCAGCCTCGCCATCACTCCGACCGTCGGTGGTACCCGGGGGTCCGTCCGTTTCTCTCCCACGGGGAGTCCCCACCCCTCTGCTTTTTGCTTTGTTTGCGCTAAAATGCGATGTGGTGCTGGGAAGGGCCGGAGGTGACAAAAGCGGACAGTGAAAAGTGGCTCTGCCCCGAAAGGGGAGATCCCGAGGGAGCGAACGAGAAACTGGGGGATCAATCCGTTTGCTTTAAAGTAGGAGGATGTGTAGGACTATGGCTGGCCGACACACAACCACCCGCCCCAGCGCCATCCTTCCAGCGGTCTGCAACCCGGGAGTCTTAGAAGGAACAGCCAAGATGGGAAATCTGCGGCCCTCCAGAGGCTGTTGAACTCCCATTAGCGCCAGTCAGCACGTCCAGTGGTCAGGGATGATGGGAGCGTGTAGTCCAACAACTCTGAGAAAGCCAAAAATTTGCTTCCCCTCCCATTCCTGAATTCTAGAGGGTTTGTAAAGCACTATCGATGCCGAGAAGAGCCCTAGAGTAATGCGAGGGAAATGCAATTTCTTCGCACGTGGGGCAACGCGTTGCAGCTATTTCAGTGCAACTTAAATTTGAAAAGTACTGGGGTGCGGGTCGATCTCTGCAGTGGGAGAGGCGGCTTTGTAAAAGAAACACACCCTGTTAGACGTCAGCGCCGCTCGCTCGCCTTCCCGCAGCAGGCTCGGGGTGGTGTAGGGCGGAGATGCCCCGGGCGTGTCCCGTCTCTCCCTCCAGGCTCCCTGCGCCTTTAAGGACTCCTCCTCTCCGCAATCCCCACCGAAGGGGAGGGAGCTGTCCCTGCCGAGGCGCCTTCCGTCTCCCCAGGAGCATGGGCTGGGCTGCCGAGCCAGAAGCAGCGGGCCAGCAGTGTCCGAGGCGCGCGGAGCCCGTTCTCCCTGCGCGACAGTGGCGGAGCGCGGGCCCGTCGAACTAAAGCCGTCGAGGGGCTGCCTCCAGCTAGGCGCGCCGAGCTTGGCTCCCGTCGCCGTCTTAGCCGCGATGGCTCCTCCTTGGCCGCCCAACGGGACGTGGCTGGGGGCAGCGGGCGCGGCGCCGTCGGGCAACGGCAGCAACTGCTCCGGGGCGGCGGGCAGCCTGGGCCGGCAGGGGGCGTTGGGCGCCGCTCTCAGCCTGGCCGTGCTGGTGACGGTGGCGGGCAACCTGCTGGTGGTGGTGGCCATCGCCAAGACGCCGCGCCTGCAGACCATGACCAACGTGTTCATCACGTCGCTGGCGTGCGCCGACCTCATCATGGGCTTGCTGGTGGTGCCCCCGGGCGCCACGCTGGTGCTGAGCGGCCGCTGGCCCTTCGGCACCACGGGCTGCGAGCTTTGGACGTCCCTGGACGTGCTGTGCGTGACGGCCAGCATCGAGACCCTGTGCGCCATCGCCGTGGACCGCTACCTGGCCGTGACGGCGCCGCTGCAGTACGAGGCGCTGGTGACCAAGGGCCGCGCGCGCGGCGTGGTGTGCCTGGTGTGGGCCGTGGCCGCCTTTATCTCCTTCCTGCCCATCATGAACCACTGGTGGCGCGACGGCGCGGACGAGGAGGCGCTGCGCTGCTACGAGGACCCGCAGTGCTGCGACTTCGTCACCAACATGCCCTACGCCATCCTGTCGTCCATCATCTCCTTCTACGTGCCGCTGCTGGTCATGCTCTTCGTCTACGCGAGGGTCTTCGCCGTGGCCACCCGGCAGCTGCACGCCATCGAGAAGGACAAGGGCAGGTTCCTCCAAGACGCCGCCAAGGGCTCCCGTCGCAGGAGACCCTCCCGGCTCCTGCTGGCCATCAAGGAGCACAAGGCGCTCAAGACCTTGGGCCTCATCATGGGCATCTTCACCCTCTGCTGGCTGCCCTTCTTCGTGGCCAACATCCTCAAGGTCTTCGCCAGGACGCTCATCCCCGACCAGCTGTTCCGCTTCTTCAACTGGCTGGGCTACGCCAACTCGGCCTTCAACCCCATCATCTACTGCCGCAGCCCCGACTTCAGGTGCGCCTTCAAGAAGCTCCTGTGCTGCCCCAGGAGCGCCGATCGCCGCCTCCACGCGGTCTCCAAGGACCTGCGCCGCTGCCCCCGCGCCTTCAGCCCCCGGGCCCCGTCCGAGAAGGAGGGCGAGCCCATCGCCAAGGGAGCCAGAGAGGACGACGACGAGGAGGACGAGGACGTGGGCTCCAGCAGCGCCAGCAGCCGCTCCAGCAGCCGGACTGGCGAAACGAAGCTCTTGTACCTCGCCAGCAATGGGCACGGCTGCGCGCAGCGCCCCCTGCGGGAAGCCCAGCTTCAAGGCACGCAGATCACTTTGTGCCCGCAGCTGGAAGAGTAGGTGTCAGGAATGTGTCCGTGGGATGCTGAGGGAGGGGTGCCTTGAAGGTGTAGAGTAAGGTTCCTTCACCTAGTGTCCGCCGGACGTTGTTGGACTACAACTCCCATCAGCCTAGCCCATTGGCCATACTGGCAGGGGCTGATGGGAGTTGTAGTCCATAACATTTGGTCTATAGCAGTGATTGCTATAGACCAGTGGTGGCGAAACTGTGCCCTCCAGCTGTTTTGGGACTACAACTCCCATCATCCCTAGCTAACAGCACCAGTGGTCAGGGATGATGGGAACTGTAGTCCCAAAACAGCTGGAGGGCAAAGTTTGGCCACCACTGGTCTATAGCAATTGGGGGAGGGGTAAATATTGTGCTCCTCTTGTTTTCCAGCGGTGTGCCACAGGGTGGTGTGGGAGGGGACTGAAAAGGGAAGGAATCGCATGTTTACTTGGAAGTAAATCCTGGTATGTTCAATGAGGCTTGCTCCTTAATTAGCACATTTTGGATTGCACCCATCGTACTGGGACTGGTGCCCAGAAGGCTGCATCATGGACTGATTACCCAAAGCTTAGACTCTTAAGACTTACAGCAGGTGTAAAGAACCTTTGGACCTCCAGATGTTGTTGGACTACAACTCCCATCGGCCCCAGCAAGCAGGACCAATGGCCAGGGGTGATGGGAGTTGCAGTGAAATCTGGTGGGCCAAAGGTTCCTCACCCTTGCCTCAGAGTTTATGCTTTCTTTGAAGAAGGTATCAAATTTAATCTAGCATTTCTTCCGGTTAAAGAAGTCAGGTGTCAGGTGATGGGGTAACTCTGCCAGAAAGCAGTCAGAGTAGACAGCCTGGAACTATGGGGACAAGTGATCTGAGTGGGTATAAGGAAGCTTCCTGTGGTATTTCTCTACTGCAGCATTTCAAAGAGCTGCACACTTGAAGGAAGGGCTGTGATTGTATGGTAAAACATGCTTTGCATGCAGAAGGTTTTCGGTTTAATCCCACGAAAGCCACTGTCAGTCCATGTAGGTGAAAAGCTGGATTGGGGGCATCTGATCCTGCTTCCCATGTCGACTTAGCCTCCAACCTTGATATAAACGAATACCTGGAAGCATTATGAGTGTGATTGCCATGGTAGGTGCTGAGCACATTGTAAATAGCCCCTGGATTCAGGGAGTTATAAGCGCAGCCAAGACTGTGAAAGGGAGTTAGTGCAAGAGTAGGAATGAGGGATGGGGAGGAACCATATCAGGTGTCACAGCTGAAGGCACAAGCTGTCTGCTCACTATCATTACTCTGGCTCCAGTGTGCTCTCACCACTGGTGTTTGAAGCTGTGTACACATGACATTGGCCACAATCCACATCTATCCTGGACTTCCTTGAGAAATACTGGTGTTTGATGTGTTTTCCCTCAAACTAGGTCACTGTGCAGTTAAGCTGAGGTGTGTACATTTGAGATAGCTGGTTGACATGTGCAGATGACAGCCTCCTGAATAAGAATTGTCGGGAGGGGTTTGCAACCAACAGGTAGTATGCACTGGGTGAAGACATCCCCCTCCCTCTCTGATGGTTGCAACATTTGCAACATGCAAATGCGACCTGAAATGCAGCCCCAGGTGGGTGGGGGTGGCAATCATGTTTCGTTTTAAGTCTCTACTGTGTAGATAGCCGCAGTGAGTTTATGTAGTTGGGGGTCTCCTTGTTTTGATCTTGGCTTAACTTACTGAAACTTTCTAGTACATGGGTAGGCAAACTAAGGCACGGGGGCTGGATCCGGCCCAATCGCCTTCTAAATCCGGCCTGTGGGCGGTACGGGAATCAGCGTGTTTTTACATGAGTAGAATGTGTCCTTTTATTTAAAATGCATCTCTGGGTTATTTGCGGGGCATAGGAATTTGTTCATTCCCCCCCCCCCAAAAAAAAATTATAGTCTGGCCCCCCACAAGGTTTGAGGAACAGTGGACTGGCCCCCTGCTGAAAAAGTTTGCTGACCCCTGTTCTAGCACTTTCCATTCTTTGGCTGTTGTGCTGCAAGTTCCTGCATATTAGAAAAATGAAAACGTTCAGTGCATGTAAAATTCAGCCTCCAAAAGAAAATCTGGCTGGAGGTGAGGGATTATGACACAACCTTAGGGGAAAAAACATACTCTATATGTTGCACAGAATGTATGTATAGGAGCACCTACCATTTTTGTTAAATAAAGTACAGAAAGTTGGAGGGGGAGAATCTGGAGCAGAGACAGAGGCGGATTTAGGGGAGCAAGACTGGTTCACCCACACTAGGCGCCAGGCAGAGAGGTTGCTGCAGGAGACGCTGCAACAATGAGTTAGACTGGAAGGCAAGGGGGTGTGCCAAATTTTGGTGCTGCACAGGATGCCACTGAAATTTGAAAGCCCAAAGTCTGTCACTGGCAGAGATGTGGTATGTGTCTATGCATGACTGTGTGCCCTCGATCCTTCTCCCACTCCTCTTTTTCTACTCCAAGTTGCACCCCCTATAGAATTCCCAATGCATGTCAATAGCCTTTCAAATGTAATATCATTTCACTTTGGGTATAACCAGCCATCCGTTTACCCTACAACTTTCCCCCAGGAAAATCTGTGATTTAGCACTGATTCAGAACAAATGGCAATCAGGTTCTTCACAGATTGCCATTTGTTCTGATTTAGCACTAAAGAGTGGTGGGTTTTTTTAGGATATTATCATCATCATCATTTAGATATATATACCACCCTATATCAAAATACCCTAGGGCGGTGTACAATATTAAGAACGTATTTTACAGAGCATAAGAAAAACAATACAGAGCATTATAATAGGCAGTGTACTAATAAAATCACCATAACAGGAAAGCAGCAGGGCAAAGGCAGAACCACTTGGATCCATGCCTAGAAAATGTGGGACAAACAGAAAACTGCTTGGACCCGTACTTTCTAAGCATGAGTCAAGCGGAAGTGTGGACGAGCCCCTCAACAAGAGGTTGAGCATGTCAGCTTAATTAAGCAAATGATGAATGCAGGCGTGCGTCCCATTTCACTGCTGTGCATAAGCTCATCTCCCAGCTCACAGAGCCAACTTTACCAGTTTCTGGAAATCACAGGTGAGGAGAGTTTTGCTGTGCTCAGGTCTTGCTTGCTTGCAGGCTTCCCACCAGCATGTGGTTGGCCACTGTGAGTACAGGATGCTGAACTAGATGGGCCTTTGGTGACGGTCCAGTAGGTCTCTTATTGTGTTGTGCTTGGCTTCGGATACTATACAGCAGGAGCCATGTAAGTCTTCCTCAACATGATGCGGTTGGCTGGTGTAGACTGAGTTGCTATGCAACTTATCTTGCAGCTGCTGTCATTTTCGAAGGCAAAAGTTCACACATCTGTGTTTTAAATACAGATGAGGTAGTTCCTCACCCCCTGCTGTGTTTGGGGAAACAAAGCCGCTATCGTCTATGACAGCTTCCAGTCTTTGCTGTCGCTCAGTTCCTCTTCTTTCACTGCCAGGGACAAATTAAGAGGATGAATGTGCAAAATCCAGCATCCATCTCAGCTTCCAGTGAGAACAAATCTCTTTGCATCTTGGTTGCTCACTCCAGGCAACTTCTACTTGGCACACTCAAGTGGCAAATGGTATACTGTAGATGCCTTTGGCCCCTTGTCACCCAAGACACTAAAACAGACGTGGGGAGACAGTAGCCTCTAGATCAGCCACCCCCAAAATCGGCCCTCCAGATGTTTTGGGACAACTCCCATCATCCCTGACCACTGGTCCTGTTAGCTAGGGATGATGGGAGTTGTCCCAAAACATCTGGAAGGCCGAGTTTGGGGATGCTGTTGGACTCCAGCTCCCATCAGTCCTAGCCAATGTAACCAATGGCCAGGGATGATGGGTACTGAAGTCCAACAATACCTGGGGGCGGGGCACAGTCTCCTCATTCCTGTGCTGAAGAGTTCCTCTGTCTCTTATTTGTGGCCTGTTTCAATCTCGCTAATGTGCAATGAGGACACATTGTGTGGAAGACCAAGCAATTATACCACTTCAAACAGCCATAAGGTAAAGGGACCCCTGACCATTAGGTCCAGTCGTGGCCAACTCTGGGGTTGCGGTGCTCATCTCGCTTTACTGGCCGAGGGAGCTGGCGTACAGCTTCCGGGTCATGTGGCCAGCATGACTAAGCTGCTTCTGGCAAACCAGAGCAGCGCACGGAAATTCCGTTTACCTTCCCGCCGGAGTGGTACCTATTTATCTACTTGCACTTTGATGTGCTTTTGAACTGCTAGGTTGGCAGGAGCTGGGACTGAGCAACGGGAGCTCACCCCGTCATGGGGATTCGAACCGCCGACCTTCTGATCGGCAAGTCCTAGGCTCTGCGGTTTAACCCACAGTGCCACCCGCGTCCCTCAAATAGCCATAGATCCCCCCAAATACTGGGAGATGTAGTTTGTTAAGGGTGCTGAGAGTTGCTAGGAGACTCCAATTCCTCCTGCAGAGTTTCTGTTCCCAGAGTTCCCAAGGAATAGGGAATGACTTTGAAATCACTCTGAGAACTGGACTAATTTATTAGGGCTTGTCTTCTGTTTCTAGGAAACTTCCCTCCCCCCAGATGTTGCTGGATACACCCCCGACCATTAGACATTCACCCTTCACCCAGCAGATGCATCCCATCATGTGTTTCAGGGTGAACACTGACATGTGTAAAAGGGCATTCTAACTACGGTATATTTGTGAAGAGTCATGATGTAGCTGTAGCTCCCTGGCAACTCATATTCACAGGTTCATAGAAGGTGGCTTTATCTGTCTGTCCACTCCAAGTGTGACTAACTTTTGGCCCTCCAAATGTTGTTTGACTAAAACTCCCCATCAGCTCCAGCAAGCATGGCCAATAGCCAGGGGTGACTAGAGTTGTAGTTTTGCAACATCTGGAGAGCTACAGGTTCACCACACCTGATCTAACCCAATCTAGGACTAGCCAACGTGGTGCTCACCAGTTGTCACTGAGCTACAACATCCATCATCCCTGACCATTAGCCATGCTGGCTGGGGCTGATGGGAGTTGCAGTCCAAGAGCATCTGCATGGATACCAGTTACTAGTCCAATATTCTCTAGTCTGACTGGCAGTAAGCTTTCTGGGGATTCAGACACAGAAAAGCCTTTCCCATTGCCTGCGACTGATCTACTTATAACTAGGGATACTTTCCAGAGATTAGGAACCTTGGGAGCTGCCTTATACAGTGGTACCCCAGGTTAAGTACTTAATTCGTTCTGGAGGTCTGTTCTTAACCTGAAACTGTTCTTAACCTGAAGCACCACTTTAGCTAATGGGGCCTCCTGCTGCTGCCGCTGCTGGAGCACGATTTCTGTTCTTATCCTGAAGCAAAGTTCTTAACCTGAAGCACTATTTCTGGGTTAGCAGAGTCTGTAACCTGAAGCGTATGTAACCCAAGGTACCACTGTATTGAGTCAGTCAGTTTGCCCATCCAGCTCAGTCTTTTCTAAATATCTACACAGTCTGGCAGTGCCTCTCTTTCAGGTTTCGGACAGGGCTCTTTTCCAGACCTACCTGGAGATGTTGAGGGTTGAACCTGGGAGCTTCTACATGCAAAGCACATGCCCTAGTACTGACCTATAATCCTTTCCCAACGATTAAGAAATGGGAGAAGCTGCCTTATGCTGAGTCAGATCATTGATCCATCATCTAGTTCAGGATTGTCCACCCTGGCTGGAAGCGGCTCTCCAGATTTCCACACGGGTCTTTTACAGCCCTATCAGTAGGTGTCAAGTATTGAACTTGGGACCTTCTACATGCAAAGCAGCTACTCTACCACTGAGCTATGCCTCTTCATCAGTTTAGCCATATAAGTTAACCAGACTTGGGACTTCCCTATCAAGATTCTAAGACATTTAACTGGTAGGATTATTTAGATGGCATAGTACTATCTTAGGACTGTAAAGACACAAACAGGGTGGATTGGTTTTTTGGTTCTTAAAGTTGGTGCTGGATTCTTAAAGTGAGGGCTGCTGTAAGTCTGAGCTCTTAATCTGATGTCCCGGGACTTTTTGCACATGCTCTTCCATTGAGCCATGGCCCTTTCTACATCTCAGAGCGACTCAGCCCCAATATATCTCAGCGGGCAAAGCGTCCTTTGGTCCAAACTATACATTTCACACAAATGTGAGCAGGAGAAGCCAGCTCATGTTGGGGTGGGGTGAACTGGTGGGAGGAGGACCCTGAGGAACATAGGAAGCTGCCTTATACTGAGTGAGAACCTTGGTCCATTGAGCCCACCATTGTCTACCCTAGCAGACAGCAGCATCTCTAGGGATCTCTCCCATCCCTACCTGAGAGATGCTGGGGATTGAACCAGAGTCCTTCCAGATGCAAAGCAGATGCTCTACCACTGAACTACAACCCTTCCCCATCTCCACCCTCCACCCCCAGGGCTTCAAATGTGTGTTTGCCCTGGTCAGCCCTCTCAAAAGGCACATACACATAGCATGACAATATGCATTTAGTGCTGGATGCGAGTGCTTTTTGGGGGTGCTGTACACATGACATCATCCCCAAGTCATCCCTGGCCCACACTACTTGCCAATATAAAGTGCATTCTTCTGGGCTGGGTATAATTCATTTTGTGCCAGTAATGTACTTCTTGAGCACTTACTGCCTGGCTGAGTACTATACAGAGAGAACTTTCTTGGGTTGCTTATACTTACCAGTCCCCTTCAAAATAGGACGCAGTACAGTAACTCTGTATAACAATATAGTATACCAACACACCAAATTCCAGCTCCTCTCTTTTGAAAGGTTGGGGGAAATGATTTTTTTTTTTAAAAAAGGACTGTGGAAACACTAATTGAGAGGTGGAAATTAGTGAAAATGTGCTCATCTGTGTGTACAGATGACATAGCAGTAGCTGCTGCTTTAGATTAGTTACAGGTAGGTAGCCATGTTGAATCATAGAATCATAGAGTTGGAAGAGACCACAAGGGCCATCGAGTCCAACCCCCTGCCAAGCAGGAAACACCATCAGAGCACTCCTGACATATGGTTGTCAAGCCTCTGCTTAAAGACCTCCAAAGAAGGAGACTCCACCACACTCCTTGGCAGCAAATTCCACTGTCGAACAGCTCTTACTGTCAGGAAGTTCTTCCTAATGTTTAGGTGGAATCTTCTTTCTTGTAGTTTGGATCCATTGCTCCGTGTCCGCTTCTCTGGAGCAGCAGAAAACAACCTTTCTCCCTCCTCTATGTGACATCCTTTGATATATTTGAACATGGCTATCATATCACCCCTTAACCTCCTCTTCTCCAGGCTAAACATGCCCAGCTCTCTTAGCCGTTCCTCATAAGGCATCGTTTCCAGGCCTTTGACCATTTTGGTTGCCCTCCTCTGGACACGTTCCAGTTTGTCAGTGTCCTTCTTGAACTGTGGTGCCCAGAACTGGACACAGTACTCCAGGTGAGGTCTGACCAGAGCAGAATACAGTGGCACTATTACTTCCCTTGATCTAGATGCTATACTCCTATTGATGCAGCCCAGAATTGCATTGGCTTTTTTAGCTGCCGCGTCACACTGTTGGCTCATGTCAAGTTTGTGGTCAACCAAGACTCCTAGATCCTTTTCACATGTACTGCTCTCAAGCCAGGCGTCACCCATCTTGTATTTGTGCCTCTCATTTTTTTTGCCCAAGTGCAATACTTTACATTTCTCCCTGTTAAAATTCATCTTGTTTGTTTTGGCCCAGTTCTCTAATCTGTCAAGGTCGTTTTGAAGTGTGATCCTGTCCTCTGGGGTGTTAGCCACCCCTCCCAATTTGGTGTCATCTGCAAATTTGATCAGGATGCCCTTGAGTCAGACTGCTGTTGGTCTGCTGTAGTCGAAACAAAAGAAGTGTGCATGCACACGAAAGCTCATACCAATAACAAACTTAGTTGGTCTCTAAGGTGCTACTGGAAGGAATTTTTATTATTATTATTTTGTTTCACTTTAGATTAGGTTATTGTGCAAAGGTGGGTTTACTTGCTAGCTACTATATGCAAGGGCAGCCTGTGAAAAAATGTCCTTTGTGTGTTTCAAAGGCTACACATGTGCACAGCCTAAGTGGTTTCTTCAGCAAAAGGAGGATCTTGGCATACATTGCTGAACTGAGAACTTATTTATTGCTATTTGATTTGATTTTTATCCAGGCATTTTTAAAAAAGTGAACAGCTGTATTTTTATCACAAGCTTTCCTGCTTCTACCCCCCCCCCCGCTTACCCTCCCCCTCCCTATCTGTGCACATTTACAGATTGGGCATAAATTACAGAATAGCTTCGCTTACATCCAGTGTCCATATAAAATGTCAAAAATAGGCCTATAGGACATCTCAGCATACTAAAGTCTGCAAATAAGATATTAAGAATAGCATTACTAATAAAGAAAGAAACAAAAGCACATTCTGTTCTTAACACTGCACTGAGCTTGCTTTTTAGACTCTTTTAGAATATCTTGAAATGTATCTTCTTCCTGGAGTCTGAAATATCAGCCCCATTTGTAAGCAGAAAGTTCCAAAAGGTCTCAAAACCAGGGTTCAACAGTGGGGACAGTCAGCGTCTTTCAGTTTTATAGGAGGATAGGCTTGGCCACCAATATGTGTCTGGACTGTGTCCTCGTCTCTTCAACGGACAGCTCCGGTTTGAGGCAAACATGCCCCCACAAAAGGGTGCATGTCCTTAATTTCCAATGATTCCTCTCATACCATGTTGCATGCTGCTTTGAAAGCTGGAAAAACAAGATGTAAATAATGGGTTTTTTCCCCAGTGCTAGCCCTACTCAGAGTAGACCCATTGCAGTTAATGGACAAAGCTAAGATAGGCTCATTAATTTCAGTGGGTCTGTTCTGAGTAGAACTTAGTTGGCTACATTGCACTGTCACAAGCGCTTGCATTTATTCCTTTATTTCATTTTACATCCTTCCTTTCTTCAGTGCAACTGAAGAAGTTCCCAGAAGGTCTTCTGTCTAGATCAGGGGATGGAGAACCTCACGCCCTGAGACCAACTATGGCCCTCCAAGCCTCTCTTATCTGGCCCTCATTGCTCCCCCTACACCACACAACCATCCTTGGCCAAAATCCTCAGAGGCCCTGCTTTGCACCCGAAGTGTTTTTGCCTGACTGGAGCATGTCTTTGATCTCCAATAATGACTCTGGATGGAGACTAGAGACGGCCGTGTAGGAACTAACCTATCATTACAAAGGTACAATGGTACATCTGTCGCTCCATCCACTTTTGCCTCTGGCCTTGCCCACTGTCAGTGTGGCCCCCAGAAGGCTAGGTGGCCCTTGGGCTGGAAGATCTCCCCACCTCAAACCATTTAGCTTTAGCTGTTAGCCTATATAGAGTGAGTTGGAAGAGATCACGAGGGTCATATGGTCCAGCTCCCTCCAAAAGGAGGAATCTTTTGCCCAACGTGGTGCTTGAACCCACAATCTTGAGATTAAGTCTCATGCTCTACTGCCTGAGCTATCCCCCCCACCCCAACACACACACTTCAAGTGAGTCAGACCATTGACCTCTGGAGTTTAATACTGTCCTTTCTGAATGACAGAGCTGACATACTCTGTCTGGAAATGTCAAGGTTTAAACCCTAGGCATGCAAAGTATGTACTCTGCCTCTGAACTAGGGGTCTCCACAGCAACATCTTCAACCCATTACACTCTTTCCCCCAACTTTCCCAGTACTTACAGTTACATTCTTTCCCTCACCTCCTCATGCCTCCGTACAGATGGCCATATGCATTTCGTTCTTGTGGTTGGGTATTTTTACATCAATCTCATGCTGTCTTCTTGCCCGTACTTCTAAGTTTGATCTTATTTTCTGAGAAAAACAGGGTTGAGGGGGTTGATTTGCAGGTGAGATCATGAAGCAAGCCAAGCGTAGATTTTTCTAAAAGGAGTCAGACACTGAAAGAGGGTACCTACATGAATGGATGCATGCATCCAGGTGCAGTGGTACCCAAACTGAAAAAGTGGGCTGGGCTAGAGCCACTGATAACAAATCTAATGTAATAAGAGTCTTCTGGATCATGTTAATGGGGATAGCTCAGTCAGAAGAGCGTGAGACTCTTGATTTCAGGGTTGTGGGTTCAAGCCCCACATTGGGCAAAATATTCCTGCATTGCAGGGGGTTGAACTAGATGACCCTCTGGGTCCCTTCCAACTCTACAATTCTATGATTCTATATACTTCTTGAATACAATCAACCCTAAGTGGTCCAGCGCCAAGGGCCTTCTGGCGGTTCCCTCACTGCAAGAAGCCAAGTTACAGGGAACCAGGCAGAGGGCCTTCTTGGTAGTGGCACCAGCCCTGTGGAATGCCCTCCCACCAGACGTCAAAGAGAACAACAACTACCAGACTTTTAGAAGACATCTGAAGGCAGCCCTGTTTAGGGAAGCTTTTAATGTTTGATGCATTACTGTATTTTAATACTTTGTTGGAAGCTGCCGAGAGTAGCTGGGGAAGCCCAGCCAGATGGGCGGGGTATAAATAAATAAATTATTATTATTATTATTATTATTATTATTATTATTATTATTATTATCAGGAACTGAGTACAATGGTATTCTCCCCATCTGTGTGATCTCCAGAAGATGGTATTCAGAGGCATAAAAAGTAAAGTAAAGGGACCCCTGACCATTAGGTCCAGTCGTGGCCAACTCTGGGGTTGCGGCACTCATCTCGCTTTATTGGCCGAGGGAGCCGGCGTACAGCTTCCGGGTTATGTGGCCAGCATGACTAAGCCGCTTCTGACGAACCAGAGCAGCGCACGGAAACGCCGTTTACCTTCCTGCCGGAGCGGTACCTATTTATCTACTTGCACTTTGACGTGCTTTTGAACTGCTAGGTTGGCAGGAGCTGGGACTGAGCAATGGGAGCTCACCCCATCGCGGAGATTCGAACCGCAGACCTTCTGATCGGCAAGCCCTAGGTTCTGTGGTTTAACCCACAGCGCCACCCGCGTCCCTATTCAGAGGTATACTGCCTCCCAAATGTGGATGTGGAACACAGCTGTCCTGGATAGTTGTTAGCTTTATCCTCCATGAATTTGTCTAAGCCTCCACGTTCCTGGAAGGAAATTCTGTAGTTTAACTATGTGCTTTGTGAAGAGGTACTTTCTTTTGTGTATCCTGAATCTTTCAGCATTCAGCTCCACTGAATGTTCCCAAGTTCCAATCTGCTCATCTTCTGCATGACAGCTCTTCAGACATGCCTCTTCCTTACATTAATACCAGTAACACATTAAATAAAACTTACCAGTTTTTGGACACACCCCTCAGAGGGGCCCATTTCAGCTTATCTTAATTAATTTCAGAAGACTTTTTATGGGTAGCAATGTGGGGCAGTGCTTAGAATGCTGGACCAGGACTTGGGAGGACAGGATTCCAGTCCCTACTCAGCTATGAAGCTCACTAGGTGACCTTGGGCTGGTCAAGACTGAGACAGCCAAACCTACCTCCCAGGGTTGTTGTGAGGCTAAAATGGAAAGGGCCACCTTCACCTGCATGGGGGAAAGGTGGGATACTGTGTATATGTAACAATGAAAGAAATACAATATGAAATGTGCCCATGACAGACTAAACAGAGGACGAGAGAGAGAACACTTTGAGGATTTGCTCTACGGGCAAATCTGCTCTGATCAGATGCAACTTGTGCTTTAAAACACCTGCTTCCAACAAGACCCAGTTCTCAATGCTTTAAAAGACTGGCTAAGAAAAAAACCTGACTGGTAAATTGAACTGTTTTTATTCTTGTTGCCTTTTTCTTTTCAAAAAAAGATTTCCCACCAAAGAAGTGACAGATTGTCCTAGAATGTGAGAGAAGGAAGAAGCCAAAGAAAATACAGTGAGTATCCCTTTGAAACTCTGAGCCAAATATGCAGCTTGTTTGATAGATTCTGCATTTGAACGCAGACTCAGTTGCCTTTGCTTTGGTAGCCTCCAGGATAGATTATTACAATCTGTTATACATGGGACTTCCTTAGAAGATTGTTCAGGATGACATGTTCTGTTTGCTGATGCTCCAAGGATGCAGTGGTGGCAGAAAAATTACAGTGGTACCTCGGGTTAAGTACTTAATTCATTCCGGAGGTCCATTCTTAAACTGAAACTGTTCTTAACCTGAAGCACTATTTCTGGGTTAGCGGAGTGTAACCTGAAGCATATGTAACCTGAAGTGTATGTAACCTGAGGTACCACTGTACTGTTGGGCCAATAGTGGATATAACCTGTATTTCAGAAGTGAGAAACCTCCTGCTCAGGAACCCAGTTTGGCCTGTTAAGCCAATTTCCCCAAACCACAGCCACCTGACATTATATGCAATTATATGCAACATAAGGGATGCGGCCAGTGAAGACACAACTGGGTCCTTTGCCTGGAAAACAGAGTTGAAGTCCCTGTGCATCAACTGAGGGTTGGGCATTTCAATCCTGCTTGCTTACCGTGCTCAATCTAGTTCTCCAGAGGAAACTCACTGGTGCACTTGAACTCTGCTCACTATTTTCCCTCACCCCTGCAGGCCAACTTTGACAGGAGGACAGAACCACCCACCTGCCAATCACCTGACATCATTAGATTGCCCTGTGTCAAAGTTGGCCCATGGAGTGTGTTGAGGGGGAGAAAGATCTAGCCTAGTAGGCCAAAAAGGTTCCCCACCCCTGCTATATTTGGTCACGCAATATAAACTGGGATCCTTTCCTTGGGGCTGCTTTGCAACTGAATTCTTCTTAGCATTTTGCTGTCTATGTCAAGCTGGATTTTCGGTTTCGTGTTCTAGGTGGATATATTAAGCAGTGTTATATTGTACAGTCGTACCTTGGTTCTTGAACAGCTTAGTTCTCAAATGTTTTGGCTCCCGAACATCACAAATCTGGAAGTGAGAGTTGCAGTTTGCAAACTATTTTTGGAAGCCAAACATCTGAAGGGGCTTCTGCGGCTTCTGATTGGCTGCAGGAACCACAGCACAATCACAGAACCTTCAAGAGAGACAAACAGGCTGGACAGTTTTTGTTTTTTTAAAGTTGGAGCTGGACGGATGTTTGGGCTGCTGTAAGCCTGAGTTCTTAATCTAAAGCTTTGGTGACTGCATGTGGATGTTGGACTGGACAAGAAGGCAGTCCAGAGGCAGGGATCGTAAGCGCAGGGAAAACATCAGAAGCGCTTTCTGTCGTCAAGCTTACCCAGAGAATTTTATCTTTCCTGCTTACACTCGTAATCTTCTTAGCGCTCCCAGGATCCAAATGCCATATTTGGAATTTGGAAGGCATATCTGATTTTGTTCTATGCCTGAGGCTTTTAATTTAAGATGCTTTGGTGCTTTGTTTATAGTGAGTGACTAATAAGTATTATTATTAGTTGTTATTACTATTTCAATTGATATCCTTCTGTTCCTCCCAAAGGAACCCAGGGTGACAAAAACATTAACACCAACAACAGCAATCTAAAAGCATTCTAAAAATAGTGATCTCCGAGGTTGACAGGAAAAGTGTTTCTTAGCCGTCAAATGCCTGGAAGGTTTTCAAATTCCTCCTGAAAGAAGGAGACAGATGAACCTCACCTGGGAGGGTTTTCCACAAACAGGGAACTGCCACTGAAAAGGCCCCGTCAAAGGTCCCTGGGAACCAAGAAACCCCTGCTGGTTGATATTGGGGAAGCCACTGTTTTAGGTACTCTGCTCCTGAGTCATTTGTATGCCCATACTAACACCTTGTGGGATGTGGGTGGCGCTATGGGTTAAACCACAGAGCCTAGGACTTGCCGATCAGAAGGTTGGCAGTTCGAATCCCCGCGATGGGGTGAGCTCCCGTTGCTCAGTCCCAGCTCCTGCCCACCTAGCAGTTCGAAAGCACGTCAAAGTGCAAGTAGATAAATAGGTACTGCTCCGGCGGGAAGGTAAACGGCGTTTCCGTGCACTGCTCTGGTTCGCCAGAAGCGGCTTAGTCCTGCTGGCCACATGACGCGGAAGCTGTATGCCGGCTCCCTCGGCCAATAAAGCGAGATGAGCACCGCATCCCCAGAGTTGGTCACGACTGGACCGAATGGCCAGGGGTCCCTTTACCTTTTACTAACACCTTGAATTAGGACCAGTACATTAAAAGTAACAGGGCTTCTCTCAAAGCATCCTGGTAACTGTAGTTTGTTGATGGTGCTGGGAATGGTAGCTCTGTGGGGGTGAACTACAGTTCCCAAAATTCTTTGGGGAAAGTAATGTGCTTTAAATGTATTTAAAGTATTATTGACTTTCAGGATTTTATTTTTTAAACAAATCCTGTTTACCCCAGCACTTGATGGCTGAAAGACACTGTTACTGGCATCCCTGAGATCACCATTTGTTTGTTTTTCAAAAAGTGTTTTATCATTGATGTGTTTTCTGCTCTGGGTTCCTTCAAAAGCAAGGGTGGGATATAAGTTAAAATAATAATATGAATAATCCAATGTTGTGGTTAGAGTTTCGGACCCAGACCTGGGAGAGCAAGGTTCAAGTCCCCATTCTTCCATGAAGATCACTGGGTGATCTCAGGCCAGTCACTGCCTCTCAGCCTAACCTACCTCTCAGGGTTGTTGTGGGGATTAAATGGGGGGGGGGGGAAGAACCACAGATGCCCCCTTGAGCTCCTTGGAGAAAATGATGGGGTATTAATGCAAGGAATAAAATAATAACTAAATGACAATGTTGTGAATGTGCCCCGTTCCCTTGTTGGTCTGGGGATACTGAAGGGAACATTCAGCTGAACAATACCTGGGGACCCTTGCAGACCTTCCCCCTGAGTGGAAGAAGGATAGGAGTCAGGGTATAGCAGTCGTGGGTAGGAATTTTGTGGTTGGGGACAGTGGTTCCCATTCTCGTTGTGTGACTGCCTGCATCCACAGAACACATTTATTTAGAAGCCTCTTCGTCAAAGAGCTCTCTAAGCGGTGTCCAGCTAAAACTGCAGATCAAAGACAGCTAAAATCCACAGAATCATTAAAAAGGCAAATCTTCATAGCATATTTTCCCTTAAAGTGCAGATAAAAATAAGCCAGACCTTTTAAACCAACTTTGACACTTGGGTGAGAAAAGCCACCTGTCAGTTGCCTGGCAGCCTTATGATCCAGCAACTTATCTACCTTCCCCACACCTGATGCCATATATAATATCAGACCTGGGAGAAGTGGGTTTGGTTTCAGGGAGAAATGGCCTCGTGAGTCCAAATCCTCATCGAGTTATTTATATACTGCTGTTTGTCCAAGGCCCCCAAAGAGGTGAATAGATTAATACCCCCCAAATAAAATAAAAGTGCATCAACTAGAAACACAAAAATACAAAAAATAAATCTGGTAAACCAATGAATAAAGATATAGAACAGGAAAAACTCGGGCGCAGCATGAATCACACCTCGTGCATTTGTGAGTCGCATTCCTGCTCTCACCGCAAATGCCAACTGCCCGTCACAAACCGTGTCCTCAACAATAGGGTTCTCCCTGGAAACAGCTGCAGCTGTGGCAAAGTTCTTACGGTTGCTGCCTGGGAGCAGTCTTGCCAGGCTCAGGTTCCCCAGCCCCTGGCCTAAAAGGAAATAGTGAGGGTGTCTGCCTAACATCAGTGAGCAGAGCGTTCCAAAGCACAAGAGTGACTCTTGCCCCAGTGGGACTCATGTGTGCTAAGAAGCACATGATATCTTTGTCTTCTTGGTTTACTCGTTTTCATGGCTCTGCAGGTACAGGGGCAAGGGGCCAGCATTTTGATGGAGTAAAATGTGTGTCACCTTAGAATTGCTTTTGCTTTCGTTGGCTTTATGCCTTAGCTTGGGACGGAAATGGTTTACGGTTTAATTCCCCCGAGAGAAATCCACCAGGGAGCTCTGAAGAACCAGTTATGCAATCAATTCACACACACTTGCTTATTGATTCCAGCTCTGTGTGTTTGTTTGCCTTAATGAAACCTAAGCTGGCTTGATTTGTCAATGACAGGCTAAATTGCTGTGTTGGATTAGGGTCTGTTGTTGTCTTTGATGGGAATTGACGTGCACCAGCAAACTGTTATTTCCCTTTTCAACTCCTTTTTCTTCTTTCTTTTCAGGACAGCAACGCAAGCTTGTCTGGGAGGGGTCTTGATCTCC